>NW_003546250.1:516762-639476 GCF_000090795.2 Amphimedon queenslandica | reverse complement strand
TATAACTCTCCTGTCTTCTCCACACACCCAGGTTTGTGAACAAGCTGTTTGGGCTCTAGGTAACATTACAGGGGATGGCCCTAAATTTCGTGACTTGGTGATTGAAGCAGGGATCATCCCTCCACTGCTAACCCTCATCGCTGACTCTACACCAGTAAGTAATCCATCATCATCATCAATATCAATTTCATCATCAATTCATCATTATCATCATCATCATTATTATTATTATTATTGAATGGTGTTAGGCTCCGCCCATTATGTCACGCCCCTTTTAATTTAATTGCATTGTTATCACTTGCCAATGATAGTAAGATGGTTTTGTATTGGGTTAGTCCAGTATTAGTGTAGTTGTATCGTTTTATAAGTGCATCTACTGTGAACGTGTATAACAACACACTATGTGACTAGAATTGGATTTAACATAATAGCTCTGTTGTCAGGGATGTTTTTATATATAGTCTCTCATTAGTGGTTATTATTATTATTTTTATATTTTTAAAGTCTAGCTGTGTTATTATTATTAGCATGTCCTTTTTTTGCTAGGCATCGCTTCTCCAGAATGTCACATGGACTATATCTAATCTCTGTCGAAATAAGAACCCACCGCCAAACTTTGACCTTGTCTCTGTGGTGAGATAGGAGGTGTGGTTTGTGGGTGTGGTCACTTGGTTTTTTGTCTTGCATATGTAGGCATTACCTTCACTAGCTGAATTAATCCAGCATCCTGTGCTAGAGGTTCAGGTTGATGCCTGCTGGGCTCTGTCATTCCTTGCTGATGGTAACACTAAACAAATTCAGGTTAGGGAGGGAGTGATAGAGGTCATTTAATCTTTAATATTAAATTTTAATTATATTTTATTTTATTTTAATTTAATTTTATTGTGGTTCTCTTGTTCACAGGCTGTTATCGATTCCGGTGTAGTCCCTAAGATAGTCCCGCTCCTCGGAGTATTAGAGAATAAGATTGTGGTACGTGAGGACTCGATTGAAAGCTAGGGTATTTTAGCTCAAGTTTTCGAGCAACTTCAAAAATTCATAAAAAATCTAATTTTGATTGGAATGAGCTCAAACTTTCTACACAACATAAAAACATGTATGTGTATCAGGAAAAAATTTTAAAATTGAGAAATCTCTCCGAGCCATTTTTGGCGAAATTTGGCTAAAGTCCCTGTACTATAGTACAGGGACTTTGGCTCAATTTTGGAGCAACTTTAAAAATTCATTAAAAATCCAATTTTGATTGGAATGAGCTCAAACTTTCTACACAACATAAAAACATGTATATGTATTCGGAAAAATTATAAAAATTGAGAAATCTCGCTGAACCATTTTGGTAAAATTTGGCCAAAGTCCCTGTACTATAGTACAGGGACTTTGGCCTATACCTAAGGGCAACCCTGCTTATGAGTGGAGGAGAGATATGACTATCTAAATTGGGATTGTATTAATTGGTTTATGAGATAAGATTGACACCAATTACCAACCACACGTTAAATATTAGTACTGTATTCACTCCCTTGTCTCCTCCACACACACACACACACTAACCACAAATCACTTTGTTGTACTGTAGATGCCTGCCCTGAGAACATTAGGCAATATTGTGACTGGAAGTGATGAGCAGACTCAAGTCGTACTTGATAACGGGATATTGCCGCACCTTTGTAACCTTTTGCAGCACCCACGACCCTCCATTGTCAGAGTAGGTCTTTCATCTGGTTTTAGACTGATTCAAATATGTACATGTACTTGCTCTCTCTTTGAAATTTTTATTTCCATTCTTCCTTATCTCTCTTTCTCTTCCAGGAGGCTGTGTGGACGCTATCTAATATTACAGCTGGTAACCAGGTCCAGGTTCAGATGGTTATAGATGCACACCTCATCCCTCCATTAATCCAAATCCTTATGCATGGTAACTTTAAGACTCAGAAGGAAGCTGCCTGGGCCATCAGTAATCTGACTGTTGGAGGAAGCGCAGAGCAAGTAAGAGAAAATCAATTTAAACTAAACCTTCAACTTACAATGTACATGTATGTTGTGTATCTTTTTTTCTGTTTCTTTTCTTAATATAAATACATGTACATATTCTTCTCATTTTGTTTCGTCATGCTCATCACTATTTCCTCACACAGTACATCCACACAATTCATGCTTTTGATCACATGCCCCTGTTCTTCTATTCTTTTTTCATTCATTCACAGGTGGTTTATGTCGTTCAGCAAGGTTGCATAGGCCCTATGTGTATTATGCTCGGCAGCGAAGACCCGATGGTCATCCAAGTCATTCTTGATGGCCTTGGGAATATATTAAAGATGGCTGGACACGACTATCGAGTCATTGCAGATGCTATAGAAGAGGTCGGTGGAGTGGAGAGGATCGAAGCTCTGCAGGAGCACCAGAATCAAGAGATATACAAAATGGCCTACTTTATAATTGACAGATATTTCAACGACACCGTGAGTATAATTATTAATTTCTTCTTCTTCTTCTTCTTCTTCTTATTATTATTATTATTAGTAATAGTATTATTATTAGTATTAGTATTATTATTATTATTATTATTATTATTATTGTGTTAGAGTAGCACTAGTTGTCGGCATGTACAAAGGCATTGTTGAGTGGTGTCTTGGTATTTACTATTGGACTTCGGTGCTGTGTGTGATTTTATTATCAAAAGTTGATTATTGCATTAGCTATTAGTCCAATTATGCTTGTGATTTAATTACTAATTTATGCAATTTGTTATTTCAATGCTCCTCTCTCTCCCACTCTCCTTGCTCCCTCATTCTTTCTCCTTCTCTCTCTCCCTCCCTCCCTCTCTCTCTCCCCCTCCCTCTCTCTCTCCCCCTCTCTCTCTCCCTCCCTCCCTCTCTCTCTCCTTCTCTCACAGAACACTGAAGACAAGCAGCTGGCTCCTCAATCCATGGATGCCACAGGGTATCAGTTCAGCACCAGTAGCTTGCCTGGTGGCTTTAAATTCTAATTGTGTCTCAGCTACTCCTCTAGGCCTTACCTATGGCCACTCTCTTATATATAACCTGTATATTCTACACATTGTGACTCATCTCCTCGTGTTTCTTTTCTTTCCATTTCCTCCTCTGCCCTCATTTCTTTAGAGGCGATGCACACGAATTTACAGAACCCAACGAAACAGACTGCAACGTATAATAGTATCCAAGTAGCTTTTATTGTTTATTTCTGACCATGTTATTGACCTGCTGTATGCACAATATGTATATTTGTATTTGTATACGGTGAGTGATCGAGAGGGGGAGAGAGAGAGCAAGAGAGTATGAGTGTAGAGAGAGAGAGAGAGAGAGAGAGAGAGAGAGAGAGAGAGAGAGAGAGAGAGAGAGAGAGTAGAGTAGAGAGAGAGAGAGAGAGAAGAGAGAGTGAGCGAGAGAAAGTACATATTATAATTTCATGGAACAAAGTGTAATATTTATTCTTATTATTGTTGTTATTATTGTGTTATTTACAATTTTGTTATATGCAATTTTTAAAAAAATATGCGCATTTAAAAAATGTACGTACGTGAGCTTAAAACGAGGACATCTGCTCTTTCTTTGATACTCCTCCAACTTCTTCTTATTACTCTCCTGCTATTGGGCTTAGGTTACACACTAGCCTAATGGCTCCTAATTAGTTTATCGTCTCAACCCTCTGAAGAGGGAGGGAGAGAGAGAGAATGCCGACACATAACCCCATCTCTTTAATGTGTAATGCACGCTCCAATATGTCTTCTATTGTCAGTGTAGTAATAGATTCTCTCTCCCTCCCACTCTCTCTCTTTCTCCCTTCTTCTACTACTGACACACATAATTGATTCTAATTGTTTATATCATAGTAATAGGATTAGGGCAGTGTGTAATTTCACTAATTTGCCGGTGGGTGTAGTCACTCAATTTGCCAACTACAAAGAGGCCGCTATCAGACAGAATTAATTAAGGCATGCCACGTATTCTGTGGCCTTGAGGCATAAAATGCCACTAATTAATAATAATAACAATGGCTGCATTGGTATGGCTGTGGTGGGCCGGCCGTGCTTATGTGTATAGAGGGAGCTGCTATAATATACAGTGCATCATTGCATATTATAGTTTTAATGCTATTATGCTATATCGCATCAATTTTTAATGCTATTATGCTGATTGAGCCGTGGCCTCTCGAAATGCATTAAATACATCAAAGAGCCCGCGGAATGCATAACCTTATTGATAAGCACTTATGGTCGTTTGCGTTAGAAAAACAACACCACAGTAGAGGAGGAGGGAAAACTATTATTATAATCATTATATTTAGGAGCCTCAGTGAACTAGAGACTGTAGAGCTTAGCCTTTAAGACTACAGAGAAGCGTTTTTGATATGGTAGCTGGTGTAATGTCTGAGGAAGAATACAAGACAGCATTGCAGAAGCAAACTCTCCTGATGCAGTCGCCCCGTGAAGGGACGCAGTACACTCCAGGATCTCCTACTAGAAGCAGGACCTCTTCTCCGTCTACTAGCAGCACGATAGAATGTGGAGGAGCAGGAGGAGGCCAGAATGATGGAGCTGAAGGAGAAGAAAGAAAAAGTATTATGATAGAGCAGTTGCATGCTATGCATGTTGTTCTCTTTTCCTTCCAGGTCCTCTCTCAAACGGCGACCTACTTTTAAAAAAGAAAAGGCGATACAGGACCACTTTTACTAGCTTCCAGCTCCGCGAATTGGAGAAGGCCTTTGAGAGAACGCACTATCCTGATGTCTTCACCCGTGAAGATTTGGCAAACAGAGTAGAACTGACAGAAGCAAGAGTTCAGGTATAGATCTAGAGTACAATGACTGCAGTGCATATGCATACACCAAGCTAGTGTGTGTGCATCACTACTGTAGCTATGTATGTGAGTGAAGAAGAGAAGCATAATGATTATGTGTGCATTCCTGATGATGAAAGAGATAGAGAGAGAGAGAGAGAGAGAGAGAGAGAGAGAGAGAGGGAGAGAGAGAGAGAGAGAGCTCTTTACGTCAATACTCAATACCCAATTATTCTTGTGGCATAATGAAAGAAGAAACATTTTAAAAAATAATAACAATCCCCAATAAAAATGGTAAAGCTTGTACAATTGCCAAATAAGAACAAAGGCAGTGATACTTTCACTCTGGAGGACACAAAAATTTTGTTTTCATTTGTTATGACAAACAAAGTCACTGTATAGCAGAACAACATTAGCCATTAGATTATTAGAGCATTAATTAATCTTGATTAGCTTAGGCTAGTGTTGGCGGGGTGTTAATATACATACACACACTTGCACTCAACGGCCCCTTCTCGCCTTGTAAAGGAAAACAATAAGCTAATAGCCTAATAATGGATTCAACATACACACACACAACTCACTTAATATCATGTTTATTTGTCTAATTCTGCTAATTGGGTGCATTGCTAATGTGTTGTCCTCTCTGTGTACCTTTTGGTCTGTTTACATAGCCACCCTAGCCACTGTCTCCTGGTGGCTATTAATTTGAATACTCTTCATTGTTATGGCTTTAGCCTTGTGATGTCTGGACTTTTACTTAAAAATACATTTTTTCTTCATTATGCCCAAGACTTTGATAATGCAATAATAATTAGTGCTTGTAACTGGTTTTTAATTGTCAAACATACACCCTCTTCTCCCCCCCCCCTCTCTCTCTCTCCCACCCTCTCTCTCTCTCTCTCTCTCTCTCTCTCTAGGTATGGTTTCAAAACAGAAGAGCAAAATGGAGAAAGAAAGAGAAGCAGCAAGGTCTCCCCTCTCCGACAGCACAGCCAATTGCTGCGACCAGCACTCCTCCTGCCTTAATCTCATCTCACGAAACCTCCACCCGAGTCATTACTCTCAATCCTTCTTCCCTCCTTCAGTCTCCACCAGACACAACAACCACTACCATATTAGCCACTCCAGAAGCAAGCGTAGCCCTCCCTACGCTACCCCAGGCAACCACTCCAGTCCCTCTTGCTCATTTTTTATCAGGAGCTGCTTCGGGTGCAACCCAGCCGAGACAATGGCACCACCCTCCAGCCCTCAACTTCCTCTCCACGACTCCTTCCACTAATACTACAACTCTGAGAGCTATTACTCTGCCTAATGGAGGAATTGTACTCCAACCAACTTTAGCAACTTTACCTGCAACAGCTCCTGCAGGGACAACACAGATTATCGGGCTTCATCCGGCACAGACTGCTGCAGCGTCTGCTGGGGTCTTTGCCCCTCAAATACTCTCCTCTCCTTTCCAGTTGGCTCAGATACCAGTGTCCATGGCGACTGGTTTGTCATCTGGTGTGATCACGCTCCAGCTGGCACAGCAAAACGTGACGTCGTCATAAAACTGAAGTTACTAACTAGTTCCTTGGATTTTGAGTTATTATTATTATTATTATTAATTTTTAAAATAAATAAAATCACTTCTCTTTAATTGGGACAATAATTATTTGCTGCATGTCTTTCATACGTTTCAATAATAATAAGAAATTAAGAAAATAATTTTAATTATAACAACTAGACTCATCACTAATGATCATGACAGCGAACAAGAATGGTCACCTAATTTCCATGAATAGCTCCATGACCACTGCGAATGAAATTTGTAATTGTCATAGCACTAACTGTACTCTGTATAAAAATTAACTGATAGACGGTACATCCCTGTACAAAGAATAGACATAATGACATTACCAAGAACAGCTGCTATTATACTAATAGGGCTATTATGACTTAGCGCTAATGCTATAGAGCATTGATGAGTCTTTTGATTAATAATTTTCAGGTATAAATAATTGAAATGTAAAAGTGTTGTATAACATGTCCATGCATTATCATTTGATGGTCATTATGGAGAAAATCCCTCCAAGGTTGACCCTGGAGTAAGAGTTATTAGATAAGGTATCTTGGACCAGCTGGAGACAGTCTTTGTAATCACCTTTACAGGCTCTGGGACATTCCTCTTTGCACTCCTGCTTATGACCTGGAGAGGAGGGGAGAGGAGAAAAGAAGGGGAGGGTATAGTTAAGTCCAATTATGAATAGTAAAACCTTGTGAAAGGAAAAGGTCCCTGAAGGAACAGAGCTGTGCATAAAGATCAGAGCTAGAGTACTAAAAACAAAAAAGACATAATATTTCTCCCTCCCTCCTTCTCTCTTTTTGTATCTCTCACTTCTTCTCTCAGAACAGCATCTTCCTTAGGGCCACAGACAGCACAAGAAAGCCCGGTTCTGGTCCTGTAGCCACAGCTGGAACAGGTTAACCAACCCTGGAACAAGATAAAGAATTAAAGACTAGATAAGAGAAAGCAGCTGAAACAATACAAGGATAATGAACACTTTAAAGAAAGTACAAGTAAATGTTATATAAGGTTGGTTTTCTCCAAAAAATGGTCTCTACCCACTAAGAGAAGTGTGTAGGAGCATGTACTCACATTATTATGTAATATCAAAAGTAGATAAACAATTAGGAGGTCTAGCGTTACCAGACCTGTTATCATAGTAATCCACGCTATATATTTATTATTATGACACATTATATTATTTTTATCAAGCTATAAGTCATAAAGACAAACACAAAGAGAAAATACAAGAGACATAATTATAATTATAATGATCTATGATGCCACATGTATAGCACTATACATGTGGCACTAGAACTAGAACTATAGCACTCGTAAGTATGTCCTCATTCTAACTTGATAGTAAAGAGAAATGTAATAACGAAGTGCTTTCCCCAAGGCCGCCATCATATAAAAACGAGACAAGCTGTTATGACAGTCTCTTCCACCACATACGAAGGAAACCTACAAAAAGGACACAAAGAATTAAATTACAATTACCATAACCATGGACTGTCTAGTACAATAGGCACCAGTGAGGACATCGCCATGGCAACGTTCCCCTCACCCTTTTCTTGCACCTGTTGCTGGCAGGAAAGGCAAGGTCACACAAAGAAGGCCTCCGGTAGGAAATTCAATTTTAAAGCGTTAATTTGATTGAGTGATAATGATTCTTGTCTCATGGCTGCCTTTTAGTGTGGTAAAGAAAGGAATTTAACAGTTTACATACACTAGCTCTGTATTCTGTCTCTCTCTCTCTCACTCTCTCTCTCTCTCTCTCTCTCTCCTTCTTTGCTTGATAAAATCATTCCTTTTGTTTTATCCATCTCATTTAATTGCACAGATACCATTTTTCACTTTGTAACCAAAAAACACATGTACATTGATGTACATGTCAATGTACATTATGTCCGTGGATTCATGTACTATACTTTACCTTCTTCCCTGTGTAATGGAATGATATTGTCTTATCACAGGTTGGACAAGACACACACAATGGATCCGATTTCTCTTGAGGTAGGACCACATCAGCCTCTTCCTCTTCGTCTCCTCTCCCTCCCCCTCCTCCTCCTCCTCTCTGAACGTAACTGGACGGATCAAGCCCTAGCCATTCTGCCAAGTGGGCAGAGTCCAGCCCTTCTATTGGCTCACACAATCGACCGACGACAGCGTGTACCTATTCAAGCATACTTTGACTGGAAATAGTTTATAAATAGAAGAGTTACTTGGTGCTGGAGGTAATATTTATGATCCACTTGGAGCTGCTGTTGAGTCACTTCCATTGGGTGATAGGCCCTCAGTGAAGGAGAGACGTTATCATCGCCCTTTAAAAAGAAGAGGGGGTACAAAGGATTCCTTGCATTAAAGACTCACCATCAAACAGACCACATAGGGTATTACATCGCCAGGCTGGACATACTGCTGCCTTGAGAGCATTCTCATGGCTACCTGCACGTGAGGCAAACTCTTCTTGTCAGGGTAGTCCTTGGGCATTTTAGTAAGACCCTGAAAGAGAGAGATAGAGGGAAATGAAGGAGAGCTGTATATATGGAGGGATTGTATTATATGCATGCACGAGTGATGGTAAAGGTGTGTACATGCGTATGTACATGCATGATTGATGTTACAGGTATGTGTAATGAAGAGGAGTAATAAGGAAAAGGGGAAGAGAGGGAGAGAGAGAGAGAGAGAGAGAGAGAGAGGGAGAGATGTGTAGTACAGGCGTGTATTAGGAGGGGCAAAGATAAAGGAAAAAGAGCCGACTGTAATTTGATTATGATTGATAATTAATTATATTAATAATAATTGAGTTTATATGATCACCTTTGTAATTACAAACTCTCTCAGATCCACTTTACTATTCAAAACATCTTCCCTCACTAAAACAAACAATTAAAATATTATAATAATATAATAATATAATAAATTATTATTATTAATACAGGAAGGTATTCCCACCTGTGGAAAGGGAGGAGCTAATATTGACCAATGGCAATAGCTACAGCCCTCTGTATGCGCAGTACAGAGGCTTTGGCCTGATTTTGCAATAACTTTTAAAATTCACAAAAAATCCAAACGTGATCGGAATCAGCTCAAACATTCTTTACAACATAAAAACATGTATATGCATCTGGGAAAATTAGAAAAATTAAAAATTCTCTCTTTGACATTTTTAGTGAAATTTGGCCAATGACACTGTACTATAATACAGGAACTTTGACCCAATTTTGGAGCAACTTTAAAAATTTGTAAAAAAATCCAAATGTGATTGGAATCAGCTCAAACTTTCTACACAACATGAAAACATGTATATGTATCAAGAAAAAAATGTAAAAATAGAGAATTCTCTCCTTTTCATTTTTGACAAAAGTCCCTGTACTATTAGTAACGCGGTAGCGTTACTAAGTAGGATTCACCCCCAAACAAAATGGCTGCCACAACTTTTGCAGCCTTGCTATTAGTACATGGCCACGGGCCTGATTTTAGAGTGACCAGCTACACCAAAAGCATCTATCAAACATTTTAATTCCCCCAAATACATGTACATGGAAGCACTCTACTGCAGAGTATTCTTATGTTGACCACGGCCACTGCCCAGGGGAGGTAATTGGGGTTTAACAGGGAATGAAATCATTCGCCTTTGAGCAAGATAATTAATTACTTTTATCTTTGATGAAAGGAAGGGATTTATCACCGGACAAATTTAATAATTAAGTTCTAATGACATATGTACACCATAATTTAATAATTCAAAGGAAAAAATGCACCCTCTACACTGTTTCTATGTTTGATACATGATTACAAAGAATCCTTTATTGTTCCTTTTAAATGTTTTGCCTTATTTGGACATGATAATAAATTAAAGATTAACATTCTATAATTCACTTACTGTTACTAGTACACAATGTAGGCCTACACACACAGATAGATATGTACGCATAATTAGAACAATACGATTATGTAATATTGAAATGACGATTAAGCTTCAGCTAAAGCCTGCACCTACTTACATTGTCTAAGGAAAGTCTGTATCTCCTCGATCAATTCATCGATATTATGACCTGCCAATATCTTATCCAATATATAACTATCATAATAATGATAATAATATTAATAATCTTAGGTCACGTGACTTACTGCCCCGCCCTCTTTGCCAAGTCGCACCAATCTCTTCGTACAATGTCAAGACCTTTTAGTTCTCTCTTCTCAATCAGTTTACCTTCAAATTAAAAATAAATAATAATAATAATAATTATTATTATTATTATTATTATTGTAATCCTCGTACCATTCTGACTGTGAATAGAAACAGCTGCATACCTTTAAAGGAGAGAGAGAGAGTGTGTGTGATAATACAATAGATGATAACATGATTCCTTTAATGTGGTCAGGACAATACACGTGTACATGCACATACAACAATTAAAGAGAAAGGAGGAAGACTAAGAGGAAGAGAAACATGAGAGCAAGGAAGAAAGAGGGAGAAGGCAAGGAAAAGAGTAAAGAGAGAGGGAGAGAGAGGGAGAAATGAATGTACTTCTTCTTTTTCAGTAGCAGCATGCACTTAAATATCCCATCAACATCAATCTCAAGCAACCTATACAACTTGTTGACTTCAGTCTTAACCTTTTTAGCAAGGGACTCCGCAACCTCAAGATCCTTGGTACCGCTATCAATCATGATGGAGTCGGTATCACCATAAATGACATCAAGACCAAGCTACAGGTAGAACAAAGAGGAATCATACTACATGTACATGTACATGTACATGTACATGTACATGTATATGTACATGTACATGTATATGCACATGTATGCAAAATAATACTGTATAGCCAGAAACTTTAGAAGGACTTAAAATGATGATGAGTGTCACTCTATTATTGGATGATTTTGGGACAGCCAGTTTGTCTGGTTATTTCATTATGATGGTGTTGACGTTACGAGGCGATTGTGTGTACACAAAAAGACTAAATAAATAATTTTTAGTTTTATTTCCATTAGATCAATCAACCAATTTAGACACACAGAAATGTTAATGTATACATAGACGTACATGTACATGTATGCACAATAATATAATATTATATTGACATGATGTGTGTGTGTGTGTGACTGACTTTGGTTGCTAAATCTCGTGTTTGTTCCAAAATCTACAAATATACCAATTAAAACTATTACAATAATTAGTACCCTGCCCACACATGCTACCACCCACCTAACTAAACCACACCCACTAATATTAAGCCACGCCC
The DNA here is from genome assembly GCF_000090795.2 of Amphimedon queenslandica. Lineage (NCBI taxonomy): Eukaryota > Metazoa > Porifera > Demospongiae > Haplosclerida > Niphatidae > Amphimedon > Amphimedon queenslandica. Next base: position 627,876 of record NW_003546250.1, on the reverse strand, counting down.
ATGGCTCACCTGTCTTCCTTTCCTAGTGACTACGGCCGCTAGTGGTTTAGCAAAGAACCTGGAGTGAGAGAACCCCAGGCACCCGTACATGCTATTAGCCGTTAGCTTTAGAGCCTTCTGTCTTATATCATACTGCTGGAGGGTCTCAGGGGAGAGACCAGGGTCTTTCATTAGTCGCTTGACCTGACGCCTTCTCTCAACTAACACTCTTATTTGAGACGGTAATATACCTGTAAAAGAGGCGTGGTCAAATGTACACATACATGCGGTCTTTTACCTTGAGGGACAGAGTCTCCAGGAGGCTCCAATAGTCCAATGTCTTCGTCGGAGTTACAGTGGGCATGATCAATGGTTGTGAAACAAATATTATATTCTTGAATTATCGAAGGATAGAGGGAATTGAAATCCAGTAAGAGAATTAACCTAATAAACAATAAACAACAACAAACAACAATAAACAACATTATAAAGATATATTGTATACAATAACATCTACATGTACATGTACATGAGTGAATTTAAAATCCACATGTATTATAACTATATGAACCACACCCACCTATCATAGAACCCTGTTTTTGGATCAAGGACCAGTCCACCCACGTAAGAGGATTTCCCACGTTTGCTGGCAGGAGCAGACTCTTCCTCCTCCTCGTTGCCATGGTGATGCTTAGAGGCGGAGTCCAGTTTATCAGGAGGTAAGTATCCCTGCTGAGTGAAGGCATGGAGCAGGAGGTACTCATTGCGTTCTGAACGACCACCTAAGAGTGTACGTGATAGTGTATTACCTGAGAGGGAGAGGAGGAGGAGAAAATGTAAAATGTAAACAAAGAGAATCATAAAAGTTAACTAGATGCATGATATATTACGATGATGCATGATGATAATAATTAAGCCACACCCACAACATACCAGCAATACGAGTGATCTGATAGGCCAGTGGTAGAACGGAGAGTTCTCGTGTCAAACGGAGCGAGAGCAAAGCCTCGTCCATTGTATGAGCTATCAAATGACACACCCTCTCAATAGACCTGCCGGGGAAAAATAACGGACACGTAACATGTCAACTTGTACATGAACATGTATACGCATGCTTTTAATAATAAATTTAATAATAAATTTAATAATTATGTTATGTGCTTGACAGCTTTTACTAAATCAACAAATTATTAAATTGAACGCCCACACACACACACACACACACACACACACACACACATACACACACACACATACATGTACATTTAACCCAATTTAATAATACATAATGTAATATAATTATGTAAGAATTGTATTGATTGTACAGTACAAACAGCCTGGCACCCCCTCTCTCTCTCTCTCTCTCTTTCTCTCTCTCTCCCTCCCTCCCTCCCTCTCCCTCTCTCTCTCTCTCTCCCTCCCTCCCTCCCTCCCTCTCTCTCTCTCCCTTCCCTACCCAAAGGCAGCTAGTATGTCCTCATTCTCCATTGGTTGGTAGTTCAATTGGAGTATAGAACTAGCCAGCTCCGTCAAATCATAACTCCTTGATCTGATGAGCTCCTTAGCCGAGAGCTTCACATCACAGACTAATCTGCCACAGCATAAACTACTGGATATACCTTTACCCTAAGGAGAGAGAGGGGGGAGAGAGAGAGAGGGGGGGGAGAGAGAGAGAGGGGGGAGAGAGAGGGGGAGAGAGAGGGGGAGAGAGAGAGAGAGAGAGAAAGGAGGGGAGGGAGAGAGGAGACAGAGAGAAAGAGAAGGTTAAGGGATAAAAGAAGACAAAGGATAGTAGGACATACAGTGTACATGTAAATTAAAGGAAGAGGAGAACCGTACACACATAATGTGAACAAGGGGGAGGTGGGAGACAAAATAAAAGAGATGGATGGGCAGTCACGCCATTAGTCTGGTTCATCAAATTATTAAAACTCAATTATAACAATTAATCACGACTAATGGGATTTGACTTTTGATGTATGGCACTCCCAAACATGTAACATGTACTCTCCCTTTTATCTTTAATCTCTCCTTAGATGTACACACGTACACATGTACATGTACACATCCATTGGCCTCTTTGTAGTCTTACCTTTGGCATTGTGGCTCTCCTCAGACGGCCTATCCGAGACCAGACTGGGACTTTACAAGTAAACATCCTGTGCTGGAGAGTTTCCAACCACTGAGAGGCTAAATTGTGACCCTATTAGGGAAGAGAGAGAGAGAGAGAGAGAGAGAGAGAGAGAGATGATATTGGTATCATGATTTATGATAATATATGTACATGTACATGTACATATACTGTAGATCATAATCTACATATAGTCTACATACGTGTACATGTACATGCAGAAATGTGACATATCGTTATTGCATCATAATGACTCACAATGATGATGTCAGGATCAATCTTAGCAAGTCTGGCCAGGAAGAATGAGAGGAGACTTCTCTCAGAGGAGGTGACCTCAAGTTTAAGATTCTATTACAAAATAATCAATAAAGACACAACTTAATGCTAGTCAGGAGAAAGAAAGGAGAAAGAGAGAGAGGGGGGGAGGGAGGGGAGATGAAAGACCTTTTCTGATGCCATTCTTTCTTGAACTTTTAGTGGCATGTGTCTATCAGGTGGTGTCCTTATACCTGTAAAATAATAATAATAATAATAATAATAATAATAATAATAATAATAATAATAATAATAATAATGAAGGTTTGATTGATACTATTAATAGAATCACATCAGTGTTCTAAAAATAGCAACAAAACTCACAGCAAAGATCTGACTCAAATAATTTAGTAGGCGGAGCTCCATCCAATGAGAAATCTTTATGTACCAGAGCACTAACACACAGGATCTATTAATAACATTAATTAGTTATGATAATTAATAATTGACTCCACCTACTTCTTTAGTTTTAGTGTGCATGTTAATCAAAGTCTTTATACTGAGCGAGAGTATAGTCAATGGAGGGGGCGGGGCTTGTTCTGAGGCCACACCTACTGATGTCAGACCATCAGTAATGCATTCAATTTTGCACCAGCTGACACTGTTAGTGGAGGGAGCTGGAAATAAGAGGAAAGAAAGATCACAAAAAGGATTCTAAAGTTGCTGCAAAATTTGACAAAAGACCCTGTACTATAGCACAGGGCATTTCATCAAAAATGGCTAGGAGAGAGTTCTCCATTTTTATATTTTTTCCTGATACATATACATGTTCTTATGTTGTGTAGAAAGTTTAAGCTCATTTTGATCAAAATTGGATTTTTTTACGAATATTTAAAGTTGCTCCAAAATCGGGCCAAAGTCCCTGTACTATAGTACAGGGACTTTGACCAAATTTCATCAAAAATGGCTAGGTGAGATTTCTCCATTTTTATAATTTTTCTGATACATATACATGTTTTGAAGTTGTGTAGAAAGTTTGAGCTCATTCTGATCAAAATTAAATTTTCTATAAATTTTCAAAGTTGCAAAAATTTGGCAAAACATAAACATAATAATTAAACTGACAAGGTAGCTTGACATCAATCCAGCAGGGACCTTTGAGACCACACCCAATTATCAACCTCTCCAAACTAAACAGATACACATAAATAACAATAATAACAACAACAACAACAACAACAACAACAACAATAATAATAATAATAATGTAATGTTTTATAAGTACAAAATAAAAGGACACGAAACATATACATGATGTGTCCTAACCTTGTTGTATTGGTACCAAACACACAGCTGTACGAGAGACCAGAGGAGGTGGGGGGAGGAGCAGGATGACGAGCGGAATAACGTACCTCAAGATACTTTGAGTCCCTGGGGATGTCTGGTAAATGAAATGCATACTTTCTATCAACACTCTAAACACAGAGAGACATGGAGACCAAGGATTACATGAGCATACATGTACATGATTTTGTGACTTAATTACTTTTGATGCAAATTTCATGATTCGATGTTTCTCGGCAAAGCTCTCGTTAAACTCCTAAAACACAATAAAAACAATGAAATATAATAATAATAATAATAATAATAATAATAATAATAATAATAATAATAATAATGATAATAATAATAATAATGATAATAATAATAATAATAATAATGATAATAATAATAATAATAATAATAATAATAATAATAATAATAATAGTAATAATAATAATAATGATAATAATAATAATAATAATAATAATAATAATAGTAATAATAATAATAATGATAATAATAATAATAATGATAATAAGGTACACCTACCACATAAACGTCTTTCATAGACACATCCTCATCTGTTGGCTTACCAGATTTTGATAAAAGCTAGAGAGAGAGAGAAAGAGAGAGAGAGGGAGAGAGAATCAGTTATTATAAATGTAATTATATTGACCTTTTCTCTTGGCAAAAAGTACAAGCACCTTTCAATGTTCTGGACTACAACACAGCAACTAGAAATGAAGATGGGGTGACCTGACAATCACCTGAGCATCATGTGACCAACCTCACGTGTGTCCCTTGTATCGGTATCTTACCAAACAGGTATACCACACCAGGCTGACGGTACAAGTCCTCGTACGCATCCAACCAGTAAAACCGGATAAACGGGTTTCCATCAGCGTCTTCTTGGAGTGGGAGGCTACTCGTGTCTATGTTCAAGTCTTCTTTACGATTGGGCGTGGTCTCAGAGCTAAACTCCTCCTCCTTGACAGTCTCCCAGCCAGTAACGGAGACTGCCTCAACTGGACTAAGAAATAATGTAGTTCAATTGAAAATGTACCACATATACATGATTACATATACATGTACATCTACATGTATATGTCACACGCATGCTTCTAATGCTATCTATTGTATATACATCATGTGAGCAGTATTTAAAGCAATGCATACAAATTGTATGCAGATGTACATGTACTTACACTGTCTCTCTCCTTTCCTTAGCTTGTTCTACCGTGTTCTCTTTATCGTCCTCTTCATTGATGCTCTCATCCACTTCAAACTCCTGAGTGAGTCCATCAGGTACATCTACTAAATAATCAGTCTATACAAGAGAGAGAGAGAGAGAGAGAGGGGGGGGAAGAGATGAGATGACATATAATACAAGGTGTAATGTACATCTAAATGTACATGTTCATGCTATACGGGCTGTATTAATAATTGTACATGTACTACATGCATACTGAAAATCTCAGGCGACTGATAAATATAGTATTTATTTACTCAAGACATTTAGCATTATCAATGATTGATTCACAATTCACACATACATGTACATGTACATGTACACATTCATCATTATCTTCATTGCAAGAGGGGAATACACCAATATAGATCAGTAATTACTATAGCCAAGCACGTTACATGACCTTACATCATGACTGTCTATACATGTACATGTACATTGTATCATGGTCATCAATACTATATCTATAGATGAAAATAAGGGCAGAACTTCCCATGTAGACAGTAGGCATTCATTTGACATGTCATTTCACTAAATCATGAACATGTACAGTGTACTAGTACATAGACAGATACTTAAGTTGCTCCAAAATTTGGTCAAAGTCCCTATATTTGGGCAAATTTCACTAAAAATGGCTAGGTGAGATTTCAGCATTTTTATACTTTCCCTGATACATGTTCTTATGTTATGTAGCAAGTTTGAGCTGATTTCAATCAAAATTGGACTTTTCTAAACGAATAAATACATTTACTGGCTTACAGTCATCATGTCTTCATCATGGACACTCCCGAAATCAAAAGTTGAGACCTCCTCCTCCTCCTCCTTTACCACCCTCTCTTTCCTCAATGGCATCTCAACCTTAACAGTAGGTGTGGTCACTGGTCGGGGCAGTACTGGTCTAGTGGGAGGGGCTGACACGCCTCCTTTGGGACCAGTCCGAGGACTAAATGAGAGTGTCTTACTCTTCTTACTACTGGGACTGGCTTTAGTAGTAGATGGCTATGAATATCATTATTAATATGCTGTGTCATGTGATAGTCATGTGACATACCACGCTAATCTGTGACAAGATATTGTTCAGTACTAGGTCGTTTTTAACGGAGCCTTCGCTTCCTGTCCCTCCCCCTTTCGTCTTCTTTTTGGCCCCGCCCATACCCATCACCATACTCTTTATGTCACTAGCTCCACCACTACTCCGAGAGAATGGAGCCTTGTAGGACTTCGACTACAAAATACAAATAGTATTTTTAATTAAAAAAATTTTTTTTAATAAATGAAACCATTTTCTTTTACTTTCTTTGCTCCTTTTGAGCTGGTGGGCGTGGTCGTCACTTCCTCGTCAAAAATCTCTCGTCCATGCTCACAATATGTTCCATCTAAAAACAGGAAGTGGGTGGGGCATAAGCAAGGAGTCGTCTTACCGTCATCAAGAACAAAATTGTCTCTTTGTCTCGTGTGGATCAAGTCAGCGTATTCTTCTTCGGTCACCTCCTCGAATAAACTCTCTGGTGCTTCAAGCTCCTCTTCTTGCCTTATACCAGTTTGACGAGCCAGTCTAAGGAGAAAGAGGATGTAGGTGTGGTCTGTCAGTGTTTTATTTACTTTATTTTTTCCAGGGCATCGCTGGCTCTGTTTCTCTTCCTTTCTCTGTTGCTTCGTCTCACTGGAGTGTCTCCTGCTAGTGAAGGACCTTCAAAGGAGAAGAGAAAGCTAGCTTAATGTTTCCATTGTGTTGCTTACTTTCAGCCGCCATCTTTGCGCAGATTTTCCCGCCAAACTCTTAAGCGAGACCGTAAAGTATCTATTCTAATAATAGGAACAATAATTAATTTTGATTAAATTAAATAATTATTTCCTACCAATCTTTTATCTTGTGTCTTCCTCTTCAATCTATGATTTTTCCCTCCTTTCTCTCTCTATTCTATAGTCTCCAATCTACTACAGTCCCTTCAGTACAGACCCAGATATTCCTCCCTCTCATACTTGTCTTTCCTTCCCCAAACGGAGCTCTACTCTATGAATATTAAATGCTACACTTCATAGCAAGGAAAACGTGTCAGTCCATTCGTATCAAGAGATGATAGAGCGCCTCCTTTGGTCATCATTAGTAGTAGTAGTAGTAGTAGTACTGACGTTCCTGGTCCCGGCCAGAGCCACAGGTGACAAGATACAGTGTGTAGCTGATGATGGTAATCATGAGTGTACTGAAACTTCATCTTGTGACTTTGACAATCAGGTACAATAATGATAAATAAATAAAACAGCAAACAAAATTAGTGATCAATAGTGCGTCATATGTAGTATTATATGCTCCACAACTATAAACTTGTGTCACTCATTTAAATGTATGTACATGTACTGCAAATACAGTTGTGTGATGTCAAGGGAGCATAATGTTTACTCTCTTGGTGGAGGTGATACTGATACCTAATGTAATGTTATCAGCTTAATGTCATCGTGAGATTTGTGTGTGTGCAGTGAGGGCATTGATAAGAGCTTGTTGAGAGGCTTACTCAATAAACAAACTAATATATAAATAAGTGTAGGATCATTACTGTGATTTGACATCCTCATCATTAGCACCAAGACTAGTCTATTGTATGCCTTGATTGTTGATTGTCATCTTCTTTTTCTCTCATTCTAGAATAATTTAGAATATCCAGAGTGTCCTAATTCTGTTGAAACAGGTACATCAAGTTTTAATTTTCAAACTGGCCATTTTTATTATAATTATTGTTTTTTGCAGGTGTTCCATCATACAAATATGCATTTGGTTCTCCGCCATGTACGTTAGCATTCCAATGTGGTATCATGTGACTGTCACACGTCCTCCTCCCATAGATTGTAGCAAATGTAGTAATTCTCGTATATCATCTGGTCCTCCTAATGAGGTTCAAGTACACATGAGACCGTTTAACAACGACTACTTTATTGTAAATGTCTCATGGATCGTAGTTCATGATTGTAAGTACTCATTTCCCTTTCTCTGTCTATTTACTTTTGTTTTTCTGTTTCTCTTGTACTTTCTTGCCTACAGCTTTAGTTCACGGTTACATTATTCAGTTGGAAGCTAAATCCTTTAATGGTGAGAATAATCCGCCTTCAGAAAAAGGCTGTCACTGCATTCAAGGAAAGGTACGTAAGTACTAATTTGAAATTTGAATAATGTTTACTTTATTTGTGTGTTTTCTTCTGCAGCAAACAACTCATCAAGCATTTTACATGGAGTACAGCTATGATAAGGTTCTAAGCACTTGTGAAAAACTACGTCATTTCGTAACAAAAGTAAGAATGAGAGAGAGGGGGAGTAAAAAATTGTGAGAAAGAGCAAGTGAAAAAATAAAGATTTCTTATAAATGAATTTTTATGTGTACTTGTAGGTTGGCACAACTTATAATGGTGACTACCAACCAGTTGATAAATATTGGCCCACCAACTGTTATAACTTCTCTTTAGACTTGGATGAGTTGAGACGGATCTGTGGGCCAAGAAGTGAGTTCTACTACTGTTAGTATATCTATATTGTATTAGTAATTTAGTATATCTACTGTATTAGTATATCTATACTGTGTAGTATGTATATCTACTGTTGTGGGGTGCATGTATATGACATTTCTTTTTTATTTTAATTTTTTTCTTTTTCCAATTCTTTAGCTCCTCAGCCAGTGAGAGAGATCAGGGCTTTCTCTGAGTTTTTTAATAACTCCGATAACATTTCCATTAAATTTGAATGGGACATTCCACCTGATGCCTACCCGAATTATCCACTGACTTATTACTTAGATGTATACTTTGACCCTAAAAGTTTAAATGTTGTAGGATCATACAAGACACATAATAGCACATCAGTGACATTGTCACCACTGTCTAGGAACTTAACTTATATTTTTGTGGTAAGAAGAAAGAGTAAGAGAGAAGAAGGAGGGAAGGAAAATATAATGTATATATATAGAATGAGAAGGAGAAAAGGATGGGAAGGGAGAGAGTCTCAATTTTTTTTTCTTAGATTACTACTTATCAACCTGAGTTGTGCACTTTTGATAACTGCAAAAATTACGTCTGTAGCAGTCACACTCATATTGAATATACGCCATTCAGTAAGTACATGTCATTTCCCTCTATTTTCCATCTTATTTCCATCAGCCCCTTGTTTCAATATTGTCTGTATTCATGCAATTACAATGTACATCTACTGTTCACTACTGTATGTATTCCATGTGATATCAGTGTGGTGGTATGATGATGGTGACTGTTATTTCTCTGTATAGTACCCACTGAAGACTCTTCATCATCCATTGTAATGTCATCATCACAGTTAATCACGCTATCAAGCAGTCCTTCAGGTAAATACATACAAGTTATACATGTACTGCCATTTTTACATGTCACTTTCTCTCTATCACTTTACCCTTCACACACATTTATATGTACATGTATTTCTCTCTATGCCTCAATTCCTTTTTTATATCTTGTAACTTTTATTCATTCTCTCTCTTCTCTTCTCTTTAACCAGTTGTACATACTCCTTCTAACACAATACTTGTAACTACTCCGTCCTCTGTTCATCAAAATGGAGACAAGTCAATTAAAGTTGTGGCTTCTGTTGGCAGTAGTCTAACCGTTGTCCTTATACTAGCGCTAATCACATTAGCCCTAGTAGTATCAGGTATCTATTGTACTAAGAAGAGTGCCCCCTCCTCTCCCTCTCCTATCCCGTCCACCATCTATTCCTCCAGTGATGAGGGAGGTCGCTCCACTCCCATGTCTCCTAGTTCAGTTTTGACTTTTATGGAAGTTTACGAAGCCATTTTGATTGAGTCCAAGCAGACTCCTATTGAAGATCGTGAAGCTGCTATCCAGTATTTGTGCACAGAGAAGTATCTTGGGAAGTACGTTCGAGTTGGTTATCTCGACAGATATGAACAGATCACTCCTGCCGAATGGCTCCAACAAATGGATGCCATTCCGAAGATTATTTGTGTCGTGAATGAGTGGTTTCACAGAGAGTGGATACGCGAAACTCCTGGTACGCTGGTCGCCGCTTTAAAGACGATGGTAGTCGCCATGGTGCATAGTCAGAGACAGAATCTATCCTCTAAATTTGTTCTCTTCTTCTTAGAGAATGGTGACGAGGTATATGTACCCGACTACCTGAACGCAGTTAACGCCAGGTTTTACTTTGCAGATCAAGATATTGTTGGACTTGCACACTACATAACGGGAGTAAGGGAGTTTGAGTTCCCCACCCATCACACAGTTACTGTTGCCATAGATGCCGTGACAAATGGATCTAACACTTCAATTGCATGATAATAATACATGACCTACGCTCTCTCTTCTATCTTTTTTATCTTTCCTCTCCATTTTTCTACATTGTGTTAACTTATTTTGTGTATGTATATATGTATCTATTTGTTGTTGTTGAGTGTGTTTATATGCAGTGTGATTGTGTGAATAACCATTTATATATTTTTGGCAATAATTATATTATTATAATTGTTTTTTTAACATGAAAAGTTAATAATAAAGATTAAAGACATCAATTAGAGGTGGTGCCAAATAGTATTATTAATCATTAAGATTCAGCATTCCATGCACTATCTGATATTGAAATGGAATGAGATCACGATTTAATTATCACCTTTTATAGTCAATGACATTTTAGTTCATTTTTATTGGGTGAACTTTTAGATAAACTGTACAATACAAACTTTAGCTGCTCAGCGTAATCGGAAAAATGTAGACTATTCAATCATATCTATGGTTTAATGGACTCAGAACAATGAGCCTGTACAAACAGTATAGGCAATGCCTAAAGCATAATTATATTTTTTACAAGATTACGTTAAACATCAAATGCTTTCATTAACATTGAATTGACATCAATGTCCTCATCATCTTCCTCTTCATCGTTCCCTTCATTAAGTTCCTCTTCATCGAGGAGTACTTCTTCTTCCACTTTCCTTCTCTTTGCTTCAGTTGGGGCTTCAGTATCTCTGCCTTTGATAGCATCTTGTTTTGCCACAGGACTAGGTCCTACATGATCTAATGTCATCTCTTCATCTTCCCCACTGCCTTCATCATCAATCATTGCTTCATCATTTACTGAACTAGTTGTAGGTTGGTAGTGTACAGATGTAGCAGCTGTGTTAGAATGAGGTACTGTGGCTACTGGGTTTTGAGTTAGCTCCTCTAAAGCCTAAATGAAAGAGATTCATGTTCTTAACACATATAGGTGATGCAGTGAACTGGAAAGCATTTGATACTGTCTCATGTAGAAAGTGAGAGCTCATTTCAAAATCCTATTTTGATCGGAATCAGTTCAAACTTTCTACACAACATAAGAACATGTATAATATGTATCAGAAAAAATATGAAATATAGTGAAATCTCTTCTTTTCATTTTTGGTGAATTTTGGCCTAATTTTTGGATCAAATTCAATAAACTAACTTGATCTTGTAATTTTGAAAAGGAGTTCTTGTTCGAGTAAAGGAGAGGATGATTGAGAAGTGATGACAGTGAATTACTCTCAGTGTAGCCAGAGCTCAATATTGTATAACATAAATCAAGCACAGACTATAAGGAAAGAAATATACTACTAATCACATTAATGTACACATTGATCACTCAAACTTTATTTCATAACACATAAGGACATTAAAGGTTGTGGTTTGAATCAAATAAAACTTTCTATGTGGCATTTATACCTTAGCAGTGAGAGGAGAGAGTCTTCCAGAGGTCACAGATCCAATGCAAGTATTAAGAGTATCAATGTAAAGCGAAAGTATCTTATCTTTATACAAAGAATTAAAACTTTTTAAAAAACAGCAAATTCACTTACCCTCCTTGAACTGGAAAGCCACTTTTCTATCATAATCCTGGCAAGCCTAAGGCATGTTAAGAATCACATGACAATCACATGACATACTTCTATACGATGATGGGTACAGATACACACACAAGACATTAGTTTCTCAATAAACTGAAGTGAACAGGAATTTCGTAGACACACCCACTTTTCCGCACACTTGCAGACAAGTGGTAAAATGGAGGCAGGTGAAGCTCGGTGAAAGGTTTTGATAATAGCTGACTCAATGGTGTCAGAGTACGGCAATAAGGAGAGACCACAGCTACAGGATGGAGATCATTGTTATTATTACTATTATTATTATTGTTATTATTATTAGTTTATTGTTAGTATTAACCTTTGAATGGTAACCAATAGCAACTGCCAACTTGCCTTTAGCAATAAATGATTAACGTTATCAACTGATGACTAGAGAGAGAGGGAGAGAGAGAGAGAGAGAGAGAGAGAGAGAGAGAGAGAGAGAGAGAGAGAGAGAGAGAGAGAGAGAGAGAGAGAGAGAGAGAGAGGAAGAAAAATGAATGACACATAATGTTCACGTATACATTATATTACTTGATTGTTCATCATTCTCCATATCAACCCCCACAATTGGTCAAGGGGAACATCCAACAGGCGATGCACATCAACTAACAGACACACCCTCAGGAGATAAGTCAAACTGGACACACCTTTAACAAGGACGTCAATTTTTTCCGTCCCGTCAAGAGAATTAGAGAGATCAGGTAACAACAGTGTTGGTGAAGGAGATTCCTCGTCTTCCTCTTCTCCAAGGAGTGCAGTAATACAATAATGTACCGACTGTATAAGGCTAAGAAAGAACTGAGTCTCTTCGGGACTGGTCCCTGACTTCAATGAACTATTTAATACCTGCAATAGACTAGCAGCTTCCTATGGAAGCAATAGAGAGAAGGAGCAAGCCATTAAGACCAATGTACATGTACATGTATGTAGTTTCAATATTCTATTTTTATATTAAAATCAATAGGATATTATTAGTAATTACTTTCATTAGTGAAGTAGATTTAGAGAACAAAGCACATTTGCTCCATTTAAGTATCATTGAGCGGTGCTCCTTACAAGCCCCAGGGAAGAGATAACACAGAGTTGTCAAACTGTGCAGCATCACGCATTGAGAGGATGAGCAAGATGACTCATGGTAGAATAATATACCAATTAGCTTAGGGAGAGAGGGAGGAGTGGATATCCTCTCTAATGCAATCCTTTGAAGAAATGTGTCAACACAGTTTAGAACCACAGACAACTGAGAGGGATGGACAGTAACCTATTGAAAGAAAAGGAGAAGAGATATTTCAGTCTGAATATTGAATATAAAAAAATGCCACACTTTGAATAAATCCTCGTTGAGTGTGTGTATCAAAAACCCATCTAAACCTTACTGAAATCAAACATCCAAACTATTATTAATGCTACAGTAGTTTCTATTACCTTAATATCAGTTGTTAACTGACGAGTGATTTGATCAACATTGTCTTTGAGTGGAGCTGAGGTACAGGACAGCAAAGCCGGTCCAAGACGTCTGTGAGGAATGGAACCAGGTTCAGAAATGAAACCTTTCACTATCTGATTTAAAAAATACTATCTTTACAGTATTTTCCTTCTTACTTCATCTTCTATCGACTCCATTTCTCCTTGTGAACCACGACGTGGCACATGGGCCATGGCCAAGAAAGGACCACCCACTACACCACCCAGCTTGGGATCTGAACTGATTATCAGGCCAAGAAAGTTTCTCAAGGTTTTTACGACTTCTACCTCGACTTCTAGACAGTTTGTGACTCAGTATCACACTTTTCAACAGCTTGGTTTGTTTTCCCAAAGTTTAAAGACTCTGGTCCACTGTAATGGACTTATGGATATCAGTGAGCGGCTACCTCAGTCATAATCTCAAAAAATTATAGGCTTTAACAATCAATCAGGCTTAGTCTAAGAGAACTGTGTTAATATTTAAACTAATTTATAATGTAGGTCTAGCCAGAGAAGCCTATGGAGAACCTTCAAAAGTACTAGAGCGAGGCTTTAAACTAATGATTTTATAGTATCTAGACTATTAATGTTATTTTAGACAGAGCCTCTACCAAGCTTTAGATCTAAGCTGTTAGCATAAGTTACAAAGAAGTTATAAAAGCCCCATCTAAGCTCAAATTAACACTATGTGGCTGTATAAGGCGTTTACACAGTGTATAATGCAGTATTGTAGTGACTGTTAGTATGTGTAGGTGGAAAAATCACGTGCTGTTGCCCGGCGGTCCGGATAGCCTAGTGGTTGAGGGGATGGGCCCAGACCTTGAGGCAAGAAGGTCCGGGTTCGAATCCCCGAAACCGCATTTGTAGAATTTCTTGTAAGTTCTTTAGATAGGTATAAGCCGTGGCTGGCTTCAGTGGCATGCAATTACATGTAAGTACAATACATTGTGTCTAATATAGTTTAATTAGTATGCATACAGAGCTTACATTATAATGCACACACAGCTTCAGACTACATTACAGGTTTGTACAGTGCTGGTGACACTCTTCCATTGGCTACCATTACTCATAGAGTGCACGCTATGAGTACTGGTAGTCTGTGGGGGAGTGCCATTGGTACTGTATAGATCTGTAGAGCTTATCATGCAATTGTGTATGAAGCCTCATACTTAATAGTAATATACATACAGAGCCTTTACATGTACTTAAATAGTAACATATACATACAGAGCCTCATACACACATACACACACGCCAATTTTTTTTCTTTTTTTATAATCTGAATACATAAAAAGAATGTCAATTTTTTCATTTAATTTTAAAAGTTAGAAAATAAGAAAGAGAAAGGAAAAATATTTTAAAGTTTCTACTCTTTATAAGGCATAAAAAAGAAAACTTAGGTGTTGGTTGGTACATACTGCCATTTTTTTCAATTTAATAAAGGTGAAAATAAATTTAGAAATAGAAGAAAGAAATAAATCATAGATATATAAATCATTATCTATGAATAAATAAACCACAAACCAGTTCCCCGCCCACTCCCACGTGTTAGCAAACCACCACCCTCAGGCTAGGTCAAAATGGCGCAACAATTCAATCCAAAGTTAAGCTTCAATTTACAGCCACAGCCTGGGCAGCAAGGACTGGGACTAGGTACAGGAAGAGGACTAAACCTTGCCGGCCCATCTACTGGAGGAGGATTAAACCAAGGAGGAGGGATAGGAGGAGCAAGGAACGGACTGACTGGTACTACTGCTGCTCCAACTGGTTTAACAGGTTTGGCTCCTGCTCCAACTGGTTTGACTGGTGCTAATAAACCAGTACTAACCATTGGACAAACTGGCCTAACTGCTCCATCATCAATTCAACCTGGTTTGGCTGGTTTGATGTCTCAACCTGGTCAGACAGGATTGGCTGGATTAGCTAGTTCGCAATCTGGTTTGACTGGTTTAACGTCACAACCTGGTCAGACTGGTTTAACTGGTTTAGCCGGTTCAACCTCACAACCTGGGCAGATTGGTTTAGCTGGATTAACCTCAGTGCAACCTGGTCAGACTGGATTAACGATCGGAAAAACTGGTCAGATGAGCCTTACAGGTTTGACCACTACTCAACCTGGTCAAACGGGATTAACTACTACACAACCTGGTCAGACTGGCTTAACAGGATTGACAACTACCCAACCTGGACAAATTAAACTGACAACTGGTCTGACTGCTCCTCAAACAGGACTCAAAACAGGCTTAGGGACAATCGGCCAGCCAAGCCTGGGAACTAGTAAAACCGGTTTAGGAACTGGTCTGACGAGTTTAACTACGACATCAGGAATTGGATTGACTACTACCACTAGTGCAACTGGACCACGTGTGACAGGACTGGGTGGAGTCAACCAAGACATCACACAGAAATCACAGTAAGTTATTAATGTGATATTAGCATGATAGGCATTAATTGGGAATACATTAAAATGTGTAATTATTAACATTATTAATTTTATTTATTGTTTAAGGGTCCAGTCGGTGAGTGCTGGTGCTCTTCCTGATGAATTTGGTCAACTGGTCAGTCAATTTGAAACATTTCTTGCTAATCTGAAATCGACGAGTGACACCATTAGCAAGTCATCGGAGACTTTTGAAAAGAAGTTTAGAAGTGTTGGAGACCATATTGACACTCAGCAGCAAGTGAGAGAAAGAGAAAATATATACTCTTATTTTGATGTACTGTATGTGAATGTACATTTTAGAGTGATTTGTAGTTACATGTACTTTTTTCCTTTACTTATTGTTCCTCTTTCTCACACTCTCTCTCTTCTCTTCTCTTAGCAAGCAACAGTAGTTAGTCAGGAATTGCATCAGTTGAATCATTCTCTCTCGTCACTAAAAGATGAGACACACAAAGAAGGACGAGTGTTAGAGATAGCTCAGAGAACAAGAGAGCTACCCACAGGATTACAGCATGAGAACACCACACCAGACGAGTGAGGCAATAATATTATTATTATTCTCATAATTTTAATAAACTTTAATTAGTTTAATCACACTATTACCTTTGGTTTGTTTTATAGGTACTTTAAGGAAACTGTTGATCATTTTGAAAAGCGTATGAGAATGTTCCGGAACCAGCTCGAAGAACTTGAGAGTTATCTTCATGCTGTTTCAGCTTCCTCCTACTCCTCTCAGTCTCTAGGACCTGGCGACATTATCAGTGCTCTTAACGCCCAGTACAGACCATTCTTAGTACTAGCTGCTAGACTACAAGTGATCCATGAAGAGATACAGCGACTGAAGGAGCAATACATTAACTTGAGGAGACTGATGGGGCTGGATAGTACTGACCTCTTTGTGGCTACTTCAAATGAACAATCAAAGAAAAGTATTAGGGAGGGTGGGAAGACATGAGAAGAGAGAGAAAGAGAAAGAATTGTATATTATTCTTTTACTACAGGTGATAAGAAGTCATCAGAATCACAAGTTGGTCCCTCACCATTTGCTGCTTCCATTGCACAAGCAACAGCTGCACTCACTGCCATGGCAACTGCCGGTAACAATAATTTTCTTAATTTAAAACTGTTTTATTTTTTATTTATTAGGTCAGTTTGGCAACAGTGGTATAGGAATTGGGACAGGAGGTATAGGAACCAGTCTTGGTGGTATTGGACCCAGTTTAGGTGGTATAGGAACCAATACTGGAGGTATTGGAACTGGAATTGGTGGTATAAGACCAGGTAATGCTGGTATTGGTTTACCAGGGCCCACTACTGGTATTGGAATGGGAGCAAACAGAATGGGAATGGGAACATCTGGTCTGGGAATGGGAACTGGACTCTCAAGTGGAATTGGAACAACTGGTCTTGGAGCCTCAGGTGGTATTGGAATGGGACTCGGTAATACAGGACTAAGAACTGGTGCTGGTCTTGGAACAGGAATTGGTACTGGTCTCGGTGGTGGTGCAGGAATGGGAACTGGTCTTAGTGGAATAGGAACAGGTGGTCTTGGTGGAATGGGAACTGGTCTAGGTGGGCTTGGAGGTGGCACTGGACTATCAGTTGCTGGAACTACTAAACCGTTTCAACTGAAACCACCTCCACCTGGAAAAAGAAAATAACTCGTCGCACACACACACACACTGTCAATGTTTTGAAATTATGAGTACTGAAAATAATTGTATTTTGTGCATGTACAACTACAAAATTATCTATGGTACATGACCAGAGTCTGGCAAATCATAGCAAATCTGGGCAGAGTCATGACTCATGCATTTGAGTAATGAGGCCATGCCCATCAAACTGGGTGGGGTTGCTTATCAAAAATATGGCCATGGCCCTTTCTCCCGAGCTTCACACTTTAATGGGCAAGATGGCTCGCAAACAAAGCTCTCTGCCTTTGACACTAACACTGCTCTCGGGAGCTGTAGGTGATGTGGTAAAATGGCATAAATTTGGTACTCTGCTGAATGTTCCTCAAGAATTTCTCGGTAAGCTAGAAGAAGAACACCCCAGAAATATCCCACGTAGAGTTACAGAAATACTTCATTACTGGCTGGAACATGACCCGAGTCCATCATGGGATAAAGTCATTGAAGCACTTCGAGCAATACCTGAAGAAAAGCATGCATTAGATAGAGTCTGTAACAACTTGGTACTTCCTGATGAAGCTGTGATTCCAATGAAAGTTTTATCCTTGCATGACAGTGATGAGCTAGGTGCTACACTTGATGAAATGCAAACAAAGTTTGCTGGTTTAGTTACAAATATACAGAGTGCCTTAGAAAAGGAATCGGAGTTGAAGATAGTTTATCGTTTCGTCACTAACTTCCTTCAAGACACCTTCCAACCTAAACACGACCCAGAAGATATTACACAGCTTTTCATTTGTCTACAGCCACACTACTGCTTCATGAACTATAAGATAATAAGAAAGATAGTGTATCAGTTTGTGAGGGATACAATGGAAAGAGATTTAAACAAGTATGACCAAGACATAAGGAAGTGGTTGGGATCTACCACAATACAAGAATTTAAAGCTGCTATTGAAAGCGCTGCAAAACCTATTGTAGGAGCTGATCAATCATCTGATCTATGCATTGTGCAATTGAAGTTAGAAGGTGAGTGGTTCAAAGTAATGGTTAACAACCTATGGAAGCTATTAAAGTATATTTTTCGTGATAAGAGTTCAGTTCTTACAAAAATAACAATCAAAGAAGGATCAGTAATAGTTCAAATGGTAGCTCCTCAATCAGTAATCCTTCCTCTCATTGCACTAGCCAGTATGAAGCAATTAGAGATGTCATATATTGGGATCATTTATATTCAAGTTGGATGTTTGAGGGTTAGATTTAGTCCTCTCTTTTCCCAAAGTGAGTATTCCTTTGAGCTAGCTTTGGCATTTGTTTTACAATATGGTATCATTCCTACAGAACTAACTGAATTTTTATTAGAGCTTGAAGTTATTGATGTTAGTGCAAATAGTATTTATTTCTTAAAAAGAGTGCTATACAGTAACAATATAAATGCTTTGAATCTGCTAATAAGGCACAATGTTGATTTACAATGTTTCGATGAATCTGGTCTTGTATCAGCAATACATATTGGTGCTCATTGGGGTCACACAGAAGCTGTTGAGTTATTAATCAAAGCAGGTGTGTCTCCTGATCATCATCATCCCAAGCAGAAGGTGACACCATTAATGATGGCAGCTTTTCATGGTCATGAAGATGCTGTAGGGCTCCTACTTAAGTATAATGCAAATACTGATATTACTGCAGCTTCTAATGGTTTGAATGCACTTGGATTTGTTTGTTACTTTGGAAATGCTAAAATTGCCTCATTGTTGCTTAAAGCAGGAGCTGAAACAGATTTAAAATTAAATGGTTATACAGCTTTGTATCTCGCTACATTTGATAGCCATCATGAAATAGTGGAACTTTTGCTGAGGTTTAATGCTGATCCTAATATTCCAGCTGATGACGGAGCCACTCCACTTATGATTGCCTGTAGCCACAGACAGAAAAAAATAGTAAAACTTTTACTTCAGGCAGGAGCTTATGTTGACTTGCAAGGCAAAGACAGCTTTAATCGACAGACAGCTCTTCACATTCCTGCTTTTGACAATAATACTGAAATATTGTCTCTCTTACTTAATGCTAATGCCAATGTCAATATTCAAAACATTAATGGTTACTCACCAATGCATTTTATTTGTTTAAATGGCAATGAAGAAATGGTACGACGTTTTCTTGTGGCAGGAGCTGATGTTAATCTCTGTTCACACAAAGGAGAATCACCTTTACATGCTGCTGTGTATAGCAGTAAAACCAAGATTGCAGAAACTTTACTAAATGCTGGAGCTGATCCTGATCTTGCTTCTGAAAATAATGACACATCTCTGCATTTGGCCTGTATGGTAGGTAATGAAAAAATTGTTCAATTGCTAATTGAGGCCAAAGCTGACGTTATAATGTTCTTAGCAACCAAGGCTATACCCCATTGTGTGTTGCTGCTGGTGAAGGTCACACTGAGATAGTTGAAATGCTATTAACTGCTGGGGCTTCTACTGAACTACAAAATAATAGTCGTGGTTGGACACCAATCTTCTTTGCTACTGCAGGTGGTCACTCAGAAATTGTGAGCATTCTTCTTAAAAACAAAGCTATCATTAAGCAAGATATGAATGGCAAAGATCTTCAAACTGTAGCATCTTCAATGGGTCATCCTGAAATCGAAACTATCTTACAAACTGCGTCACCATCCAAAGAAAAGGGCACCACCATTAACATAGCCCCATTAGTCAATACTGATGATGGATCATCAACTAACATTTCTTCCTATTACAATAATTACATTTTGTCTTTGCCATCAAGAATTGAATTAGCTAAACAATACATCAAAAACTCTTTAAAACGACTGGAGAAGAACATGGAATCCTGGACAACAGCACCAACACGTCAGATTACTACTTAATGCTATACTTTATGAATGTTTGTAATACTGTATTGTGTAACAATTTTAATGCTATTTTAATAGACGCTTTTAGTTTTGTTAATTGTTAGAACTTGTTTGAACATTTTAATGATTTTTCCAGAAAAATTTGAACACTTTGCAAATTCAATGTTAGAGCAAACATTATTATCACTAGTTGCATAGCATACATACATCTCAATGAAGTGTAGGTTTAGCTTAGTAAAATAATTATTAGTGAAAGGTATGAAACCAAACACATTATTAAATAGATAATTAAAGTCATTATTATTATTATAATTTATTCTTTATGGTGCTATGAAGCTGCTCAGCCATGTTACTATCCTTCACTCTTAGAGCATACGTGACTGGAGGGGGCGTGGCATCATCAGGAGAATCACTGGACTTGCTGGGAGACTTGGACTCCAATGGAGGATTAGGAGGACAGACAATGAGGAGGCTATTCTTCTGAAGGGTCATGGGTACTTGGGAATTGATGCGAACATTTAACAGAATCTGCTTAAGTGTTGTATCATTCCTCAGTAGCAGTCTCACTCCTCCTCCTTCTATTTCTTCCACACGGAGTTTTCCTATGCCAAGCTCGACAAATTTGTCGTCTTTCTTGTAGTAGAGTTTAGTGCGGAGGGCAAAGAGACAGTCTGTATCGTCTTCTGGCTCTTGAATAAGGTCTAGCTGTTTCTTCTCTTCTTTTTCTACGCATAAAGGACACAGGGATGTGGTCAAAATATCGTATTATGATAGAAATGAGCACATTAACATAATAATCACAACTACTCATTCAGTACATGGTAATTGGTCAAAAATGGCTCTGAGAGATTTCTCCATTTTTATAATTTTTTCCGGATGCATATACATGTTCTTATGATGTGTAGAAAGTTTGAGCTGATTCTGATTACATTTAAATTTTTTATGAATTTTAAAAATTGCTCCAAAATCAGGCCAAAGTCCCTGTACTATAGCACAGGGACTTTGGAAAAATTTCGCCAAAAATGACTAGGAGAGAATTCTTCATAATTTTTATAATTTTTCTTGACACATATACATGTTCTTATGTTGTATAGAAAGTTTGAGCTCATTCCAATCAAGTTTGGATTTTTTACAAATTTTAAAAGTTACTCCAAAATCGAGCCGAAATTAATACATGTGTAACTACATGTAAGCATAACCAGTAAATTAATGGATACCTGTTTCCTCAGGTTGTTCCTCTTCTTCCTCTTCATCGTCTGCTCCTCCTCCATTCTCCATCGCCTCATTCCCTTTATCTCCAGTCTCCATGGTAACAGTTTCACTCGTTGTCGTCATGGCAACTGTTTCCTCCACGCCCTCTTTCTCAGCGTCTAGCTCCTTCAGGTATTTCTTATAATCTTCAAATATCGGAGTCAGATCGATACAAGGATTCTTCTTGACGTGGTCGCTAATCCACTGGCTAACACTTTCATTCAGTGCACACAATTTTTTGATGTATTTCGAATGAGTGTCAGTTTGGGGCGGGGTCATAAAAGAGGGTGTGGTTAGAGATGAGGACATTAATGGCGGCTGAGATGTGGCAGGAAGGAAAGGAGGTTTTGCTGATAATAGCGACGAACCAAAAGGTTTCAAGCCTCTGGTGAGATCAATAGAAGAAAATAACTTTCCTCCCGCCTATAAAAGTAATATTAATTATTGGAGTGTGGTTTATAATTAATCAAATTAGAAAGACATGCAACGGTAAATAAAAATTTCTATGTCCATTCATTGAGGAAATGTAATTAGTTTCTACCTTGGCTCCTCCTGTTGCAAGTGTCCTCCTGGCAGTTTTCATTCTAAAATTAGATTATATTTAAAATGAACAATTTATTGTCATTTCTCACGGTCTTTTTTCTAATTCTTCAGCAGAAGCTCTTGCAAATCCAGTTTTAGCGGGCTACAGTGAAACAATATCTTTCTAGTAACTTTAAAAATATATAATACCTCTTCATTTTCGTCCTCTTGTTCCCAGTTATCAGAAGTCAACTGAGCAGTGGCTGATCTCTTGGCCGCCATTTTAATGTAATACGGAGGTATTTCAGGTAAATACGGAGTAGATTACGGAGCCCGGTAAAATTAAATAAAAATAATTATTGTCATGTTGAGAGTTTATGTATACATGTATTTTAAGACTTATGAGAGAAACAAAATGTCATTGAGCTTCTTCTCCTCCTCCTTCCTCTTCGTTAGCATCTTCATACTGTCCTCCATTGCTATAGCCTGCTCATGATCAGAATCAAACAAAAATAAAATAATAACTAAGGCTACCTTCTTGAACCATTGATTCAAATTCTTCAGGTCTTGGCATCTGAATTACTTGTTCTAAATGTTGCAATGTAGCCTATTAGGTGACATAATGTAATAGCCTATTCTACATTCTCAAATTTGGGCCAATCCTTATATAGTGTAGTAAGTTTGAATTGATTCAGACAATTTAAAGTTATGGGCATTTTGCTCTAAAATTAGCAAAATACTAAACTAAAAATTCTATCTATGCTTTACAATTATTACTAAATCATGATTAGTTCCAAAAGGCTCCCTTACTTACCATTCCCTGAGATGACAAGTGAGGGAATCCTTCCTCTGCCGACGTATAAAAGAGACCTCTCGCTGATCCTTCATCTTCTATCAGTTCTACTCCTTCACCTAGCTCCTCCTCCTCGTCAGCCTGACTGTCAGAAGAGAGCTCAGAGTCTGGATAGAGAGCCTGACATTCACACAGTGCAGAATACATACTATCCACTGAAAGGAGGAGAGAGAGAGAGGAGGAGAGGTTAGGAGCTTTTCTTTATATTGTTATTGAAAATATATAAATTTATAGTAACATCTGAACAATGCTTTTTAAAGTCTCATATTTTAATGCAGTACAAATCACAATGTATATCTAAGAACATGAATGATGATGACACGTTCGAATTTCAAATATTAAAAATATTTGCAAATTAGATAATGTACGTCTAAGGCTAAACTCACAGCTATCAGGTGACAATGGAATGAACCTAAACTCTGTGATCTTTTCAACCGGACTGCCCTCATCCTCAATATCATCATCATCTTCTTCCTCCTCCTCCTCTTGACAGTAAAGGAGATAGAGACAGGGATAAGGGAACACGTTCACATCTCGACTGACAGCATGGAGGGATATCAGGGGATACTCTAACGTGATGATATCAGTTTGACTGTCTGACGTCCACTGGACACAACTGAGAGAGGAAAAGAACTCAAAATTGGTTAATGTACAGAAAAACAGTTATCTCTTACGATTCTTCAATAGAGAGGAGGCCAGGTCCTTTATCCTGACCCTGTACATACACAGTAGTGTTTGGTACTTGTAGGACCGAGTCAGTGCCAGCAAAAGACATGTTGACCCTCTGTTACTCTAAAACACGAGGACCTATTGATCTAACACCTGTTCTTCACTGGCACTGCGTGGGCGTTGAAATCCAGCCACGCCCACACAAATTGCTGAAGCAGCTGATTATGAAATTCATGGACATAATCTGATGCACAAATTAATGTTTAGTTACACAGTGTATATCTTTGGGTACAATTAGACTTCTTAATCGTACCCCATGCTTGAAATTGAAAAAAACAACAATAACAAATAATAATAATAATAATAATAATAATAATAAAGTGATTAATTGCTTATTGGCCGGTTGCTAGTGAATCAGTTCACCGCCATAGCCTACATGTATTATCTTTGCTACCTGTAACCATAGATACGGTAACCATTGCAACCGAAAATAAGGACGTGTACCTGTAACAATAATGTCGCCTTCATAGTTGAAGGTGGCACTGAATATCTCTTCGCTGTGTCCCTCGAGAGTTTGCAAACAGTTTCCGTTAGAAGAGTCCCATAAACGAGCAGTTTTATCACTGCTGGCCGTTAATAATCTAGTGCCTTGAGGGTTAAAAACAACCTAACAGGAAAAGAAATCATTAAAATAGATAAATAGTTTCCAAATATTATTTCTACTTTGTTAATTTCGCCAGAATGGCCTGATAGTTTATATAAAAAAGATCCCATGGCTCTAACATCATAGAGTACAGCATGACCTACATGTACATGCACACGAATGATGGAAAACAGAGAAGAAAGAGAATCAAAGTTGCATTATTTCTATTCTCATTCGCTCACTGTCGGCTGATCCAGTCAGTAGATACTGACCCGTTGAATCAAAAGCAAGATCAAGAACCTCGTCTTCATGATCCCTACAAGAGGAACAGAGTGTCACATGCTAGTCACGTGACCTACTGACCTCAGTGTGGCGGTACACTGTCCCGTTCTTGCATCCCATAGTTTACATGTACTGTCCATTGAGCTGGTCGCTATCAGGCTGGAATCAAAATTATAAAGGACGTTAGATATCTCAGCTCTGTGACCGATGAGACCATACTTTCTCCTAATGAGAAATAAAATTCTGGGTATCATCAAATTGTTACGATGATTACTTTCCGGTAGTAACGTCCCATCCTAAGACCGTATGATCGAATGAGCCGGTTACCATTGAGTCACCAGCTGTATCAAATGAAAGCGTAATGACTTCAGCGGAATGACCCTGTGGGAGAGAGAGAGAGAAGGGGGAAGGAAGAAAGAGATGGATAATTATAGAGCTTGTATCAAATTCCTTACAGCTAGAGTAGCTTTCTCGGCTCCACTTGCAACGTCCCATAGCTTAGCGGTTGTGTCCATGCTCCCACTGGCGACGAGGGTACTCTGAGGGTTAAAAACCACACTAACGACTTCCAGCGTGTGTCCTCTGAAGGTATGGAAACACTTCCCAGTCTCGGAGCACCATAATTTACAGGTTTTATCAAACGAACTGGTAGCAATCTTATCACTAAACAACAAAGACATCAAGAAGTCCATTTTTGACTTATCTACTCTACAATAATGTACAAGACTATCTACAATTTGCATCTTCTCCTTTATCAAGAGACTATTATTATTTATAATGTCAATATTTACAATCCAAGTCAATAAATTATTTTACCATTGCAATAAAGGAGGAGTCCACTATATAACAAGGCAGGTAGTATATAAAGACTAATATGACAGACAAAATACGTGTACACACTAAAGACTATATAACATGAGGATTACAGCATTGTGGCCACCACAATAACCCAGCAAAAACAATTTATAATTTATCACTTCCAACAATGGCTGAAGGAGTAAACTCTCTCACCCGTAAGGATTGTTAAAAGCAACCGAATATACAACGTTCCCGTGTCCTTCAAGCGTCAGTAGCTCCTCTCCACTCGCTGTCTCCCAGACTTTACATGTTCTGTCATAACTACCTGTAATAAAACTGAGAGTGGGCGTGGTTAAGTGAGTGGGTGTGGCTAAACTTACTAAGATCCTGATTTGTTCATGGCGAGGTTCGTTAGTGGGAGCATGTGGGCTTTGATCACTTTGAATAAATAAAACCGTTTCTCTTTTGAAAGGATTAGCTTCTGCTGGAGCTCTAAAATAATGAAAATATAAATTAAAATATTAATGGCTGCACTTATGCTGTGTGCACCAAAATTGGCCTAAAGTCCCTGTACTATATCACCAAAAATAAAAAGGAGAGAATTCTCCATTTTTATATTTTTCCTGATACATATTTTGATGTTGTATTTCAAGTTTGAGCTGATTCCAATCACATTTGGATTTTTTTTTAATTTTTAAAGTTGCTCCAAAATCAGGCCAATAAAGTACCTGTACTATAGTACAGTGATTTTGGCCAAATTTCGCCAAAAATGAAAAGTAAAAAATTCTGCATATTTATAACTTTTCTGATATATATATATATATATATATATATATATATATATATGAATATGGCCAACTCCATAAAACATAACAAAATTGTAGCTGTGAAATTAATAATGATTATTATTAGCAAGTCCCAAATTTAGCAAACATGTATTTAACAGTAATATTAATACGTTACATGCCACTATTTTAAATATTTTAATCAACTAATTTATTCGAAATAAATTTAATAATATGTGATATTTTGTTGCATCAGCATTATATATACATATTTTTTGTACACATTAAATTTAATTTTAAAAAATAATAACAATTTTTTTCTTGATCACAAACACAAACTCTTACTTTGTATAAGTGACACAACTTGTTCTGTCCGTGATGGAGACAACAGTCTCTCGTTCTGTATTATGTCGGACGCAAGCTTTCTAGCATCAGATCTAAAAGCATAATGAGTTGTTGTGGGTGTGGTTCAGAGGGTGTGGCCTGGCTTACTCTGGCTGGAGATCCAAGAGGTCAATGCAACGGGAATGGAGCTCCCCCGACTGCTCATATTCTAAAATAACGCCTAAAAATAGAGGATGATCCCCTAATAATAAAAGAGAGCTCTTACCAGGAGGATAATACCTCAAGAAGAATCTCTTTAGCTTCATTGGGTTCAATGGTTGGTCTAAAAGAGGCGTGGTCACAAGCAATTAAACGGGCGTGGCTAATTAAGTATTGCGGCATGACATCACAATGACTGCAACAACAGTACACTATTAGGTCTGGTGTTTGAAAAAAGGAGAGAGTGTCTGTGTTTTTATGGGAAACGGCTTGTTCCTCATTGTATCCTCTCAATAATGGCAACAGCTGTACGTTCTTATTGAAAAGAATGACAAAATAGTTCCGACTCTCTCTCTCTCTCCCTCTCTTTTTCAAATAGAAATCAGGTGATCTTTGTGTAGGCGTTGGGCCCAGCTCTGGAAGTAGTGGTGGAGGTACGACTGACCCAGAGGGCCTCTTTACTAAACAAGAGAAGATAGGATCTGGGAATTTTGGAGAAGTTTTCAAAGGGTATGACATAATAGCAAGAATAATAATCATCATCTATCCAAGACTAGATTAATTACAAGTGTAATATTTCAATTCTATTGAAAAAAAGGAATTCAATCTCTTCCATGTATCTCTTTCCTCCCTCTCTCTTTCTCCCTCTCATTCAGTGTGGAGAATAGGTCTAATCGTGTGGTGGCCATCAAGATAATAGATCTTGAGAATGCAGACGATGAGATAGAAGACGTGCAGCAAGAGATAACTGTACTCTCTCAGTGTGACTCGCTCTATGTCACGCGATATTTTGGATCATATTTGAAGGTAAGAGAGAGAGGAAGAAAGAGAAAGTAAGAGGAATGAGTAAATAAGGAAAAGCCCTGATATCATTTGCTATCATTGCATAGGGTACAAAACTATGGATTGTAATGGAATATTTAGGAGGTGGATCTGCTCGTGATCTAGTAAGATATGATAATAGAATAATGGAGGGAGGGAGGGAGAAAGGAAGGGCTGTTATGCTTGTCTGTGATCTTATGTGATGGTGTTTTGTCTTTCGTTGCTTTTATGGCTAGTCAGTTTGTGTTAACTTGCTCTACTAGTAGTAATGTACATCAATCACTGGTGATCACTGGCTTTGTTTGGTCTGCAAGTACATGAGTTGTAATTGTCTATCCTACTTATGCAAATTATAATAAATAATAAAATAATAATAATAATAATAGTAGTAATAATAATAGTAATAATAATAATAATAATAGTAATGATAATAATAATAATAATAATAATAATAATAGTAATAGTAATAATAATAATAATAATAATAATAGTAATGATAATAATAATAATAATCATTAGATGCAGCCCGGTCCATTAGAAGAGACGCAGATTGCTACGATACTCCGTGAGGTTCTTAAAGGACTTGAGTACCTTCACACGGAGAAGAAACTCCACAGAGACATCAAAGGTATAGCATAGTATATTATTTATCATTCTTTATCTGTCAAATCATTCCTATGCCACACTATATCAAATTATCATCGCACTACTCTGAATGTTATAATAACTTCTTGTATTTATCATCATTAGCTGCTAACATTCTACTCTCGGATCGTGGCGAAGTTAAACTAGCTGATTTTGGAGTCGCTGGCCAGCTAACTGACACAATGAAGAAGTTCACATTTGTTGGTACTCCATTTTGGATGGCACCAGAAGTCATCAGGCAGTCGGCTTATGACATGAAGGTACAGCACGTGTACATGTAATTATAGATACATGACAGCCATTTTGTCTTTACAGGCCGATATATGGTCTCTGGGTATTACAGCTATAGAATTGGCACGAGGGGAACCACCCAACTCAGACCTTCATCCGATGAGAGTTCTCTTTTTAATACCGAAGAATTCTCCGCCCGAGTTGACGGGAAACTTTTCAAAACCTTTCAAGGAGTTTGTGGCAACGTGTCTCAATAAGGATCCTTCACACGTAAGAGACACTGTGTTACTAAGATTAGACTATAATGACGAGGCTATTTTTAGAAATTGTGCATGATACTAATTTTGGTTGTTTGTTATTTTACATTGCCATACTGTTGATAATATGCCACATTAAGAATGAAATAGTTGTACAAGCATGTGTAATTATGTAAATTTACATGATTTAATTTTATATTCAGAGACCAACTGCCCGTGAGTTGTTAAAGCACAGGTTTCTAAAGCAAGCGAGGAAGACGTCTTATCTTGTCGACCTCATCGATAGATATAAAAGATGGAAAGCAAACGGGGGAGAAGATGGAACACCGACAAAAAGGAAATCGGTTCAATCGATAGACAGGTATGTAAAGGAGAGAGAAGAGATATCATCTCTTATCATCTCTTAAAGAAAGGAGAGGGGATTGTGAGGCTTTATTGTAAAGCCAGTGGAAAGCTGTTTTGTGCTAGTATCAATTAATTATTGAATACATGTGGTTGGGATGTGGCTACAGTGATGTGTGTTGTTTACCTGTGGTACAGTAGCTTCTGGCGTGGTTTTATCCATTTGGCCTAGTTTTTTTGCAACTTTAAAAATTCATTATAAATCCAATTTTAATCGGAATGAGCTAAAACTTTCTACGCAACATAAAAACATGTATATGTATCAGGAAAAAAATATAAAAATGGAGAATTGTCTCCTTTTCATTTTTGGCAAAATTTGGTCAAAGTCCCTGTACTATAGTACAGGGACTTTGGCCTGATTTTGGAGCAACTTTAAAAAATCATAAAAAGTCCAATTTTGATTGGAATCAGCTCAAACTTACATGTATTATTACTACTGTGTTACACTATTGCTATTATTGTATAGTCAAGAAGATAATGACAGTGGCCTGGATGACATATGGGATTTCAGCGTAGACTCTCCAAGTGATAAAACAGGAACTATCAAAAGGGGCTCAACCTCTTCGACGGATTCATCTCCTTCCTCCTCTGAGGTACACTATCACTACACACCAGCACACTTTCACTCCTCTTCTTTCTCCATCTTTTAGAATGCATATCCCCCGTCTACCAGTGAGCCAATATCGACTAGTCTATCAAAGATCATAATGCCATTACTGGCCCAGGTTAGCTATAACAGTGTAGTACATTAATATATAAATCTATACCTCATTATCAAGATATTGACTCAACATTGCTTAGTACTGTAAGATTATGAGCTACTTTCTCTCTCTATTTAGTTTGATGCACCAGTCGACGGCAACTGGCGTACCAGTGGACAGGAAGCAATGGTCTCCATTGCTGAGCTAATGGCCGCCTTCCGCGAGGTTGAGGAAACAAGACCAGGATTCTGTGACGAACTTGTTCAACGTTTCGTTTTATTTGTTCGTTCGCGGTGTCCCACGACTAACATACCTGCATCATCTTCTACCTCTCCCTCTCCTTCGTCTGAACCAGCTGGGGGCAGGTCACAGAGGAGGTCGCCAAACGTGTAAATATTAATATTTATTATCTTCTTAAGCTCATCTTTTCTCTTTTTTGTTAATTTTTTCCTTTTTATTATTATTTTCAATCAGTCATCACTCCATGATACTTATGTATTTACTGGCTCTCTTTTACATTTAAACTGGCAAATTGTTATCCTTCTTTGATATGAAAATTAAAAATGAATGTTTTTCTCTGTCATGTCTCCGCCCACTCAATTGAGCCACACCCTAAACATTGCATTTGCAGCAGCGCAAAGCCATGTCTGCAGCAACAGCAACAAGATGGTCTTCAAGTGCTCGACTCGGTTCAGCACTCAACAGGAGAAGAGATACACCAGGTAGCGCTTTGGGGCGACCAAAGGCAAATGTATCGAACGCATCCGAAGTAAGCACACAATGCAATTACTATTGAGGATTTTATTACCCACAGCATGAGGAGAGACCAAAATCATCAGCCATCAGGCCACTATCGGGTAAAGTGGTGATGAGACGAACAGTTAAGAGAGGATGGACTGCTAAAGCTATTCCCCCTGGAGGGGGTAATGCTAGTCTGATTGACCTTGAGGAAGAGGACGAGCTGCTGGGGTCAGAAAAAGGATCACTGGACTCCTTCTTTGATGATGACTTCGAGGATCAGACAAAAGAGGAAGCTCTGGGGAAAATGCTCTTTTGCAACACACTGGGAGTTGAATCCAAAGTAACCATTGATAGCTGCAATTTGTTATTTACTTAGCCTATTAGATACTGAGAAAATTGCAATATGAAGAATGCATAGTATTAGTTTATTATATCTTCTCTTAATGCAGGGGCACAAGAAGGACTGGGTTCCAGGTGGTCTAGCAATCCCAGACTTCCATTGTCCTCGTTGCCGTGATCACTGGTACGGCATCTCAGCTTTTCCTTGCGACGAGGAACTAGCTCGTTTGATAAGAGAAGGAAAGTGGTACATTGGGAAAGATAAAGGAAAGGCCGAGGGAGGAGCGAATGCAGGGAACAGGGAGAGATCTAAAGAGGATAAAGAAATGACAAGTGGTTCCTCTGATTCTCTCTCCCTCCCCAGCATACAGAAAAGGAAAGGGACTGGTTTTCAGATTAATAAGTCAGAGCATCACATTGATTTTGTCTCTCCGGAAGCGAGAGAGAAAAAGAAAAAGAAGCAGCGAATATCGTTCAAGCTGGATCACGAAGACGAGAATTTCGGAAACAATTCCTCAAACACGTCCCTTGAAGGAGCTGATGGTAACAGGAGGAGATATGGCGGAAAAAATGAGCAATATTCAAATGGAGGATATCGAGATGGACAAGTCAATGGTAACGGAGAATATGAAGGAGCAACAAGAAATGGAGAGCCAAAGGCTAGTGATGTTAACAGTGGGAGTTCAGCTACTCTTCTATCAAGAGTTGATGGATCTGATGGCCAAGGATTCGGTTCAGGCAAAAGAGATGGATTGAATGACACAGAAGATGGATTAGGGAAGGGTAGAAGAAAAAGGAGAGGAGGCAATGATGGATCTAGTAGTGATTTGGAGGATGGTCTATTGCAAGGCTCCTCAAGAAATGGAGGAAATTCAAAATCAGCTCTAAAGTCTGGGACAGGTGCTGGAGGTAATGATGAAAATGGATCCAGAGGCAAGAACGGATCTAGGCTATCTTCAGATGATGGTAGTGGCCAGTGGGGAAGAGGAGGGAACAAGAACAGAGAAGGAAATGGTCATGGTGCTACAGGAAGCAATGATGGCTCTGGATCAAGTAATGGTGATGGTAGTACTACTGGGAAACAAGGAGAAGGAGTAGATGGAGGGAGAGGCAGAAATAATGGAAGACAAGGAGACTCGCTAAGTTCAAGTCAAAGAGGATCTCATAGCAGCCTCCACGGAGGTGGTTCTCAACACTGGGGCAGCAGGGATAAGGAAAGAGAGCTAGTAAAAGGGAAAGGCTACATGAGAGCATCCAGTCCTTCTCAGTCTGACTGGGCAGACCCCACTCATGCAAGGATATGGGCATCGAACACTGCCAGTTCTTCAAGAGTATCTCTAGCCAGTTCCACCACTCACAAACACAATAAAGATGAAGATTCAATGGGAGAAGGAAAGGGAAGGAAAATCACTCTTCCGCCGATCATCAACAAGAAAAGAGAGAATCCATTTGGAGATTTGAGTTTCATGGAAGGGTTTGAGTTGACGAGAGCTTTTACATTTTCATATCATTAGACAATTGCACAACACAATAATGTATAATTTAACCTCACGTCTTTCATTCATTATTTCTATTTACTGCTTTATAACGACGGTGCATACATGTAACATAATTCAGTTGTTTTTATGTTTCAGTATTACGTTTATAACAGATCACTATGGTGCTATTTCAACTATGATTAATGCAACTCTATTATTATCACTGGAGGTGCAGCAGAGGATCATTCATAACGCACTAATATGGTGATATCATTGTTTATAGAATGACTCAAAATGAATTCATTTTATAGCTAAATCTCATTGTATCAATAAATATCATTAATGCTGGTGACGTAGTGAGGGGTTGAATGTATTATTAAGCTTTTGCAGCATCATCATGTATGCATTATAGTTCGGCTAATGACAGCAGAAAAACAAGTACTTGAAAAATGTGAATATCATGAATGCAAGTTGGAGGGGGCTTCTTGTTTCATTTAAACGTCAAAATTAACATCAGGTTCGTGAGGGAGGGACGCACGACGAGGATAAAATCTGTGCTCAAGTGAAAAGTCCATGAGGTTGTCGAGAGAGGAGGTGTAAAGGTTAGCAAAACGTGCGAGACGACGTGAGAAGTAAGTTGGAGCTTTCTCCGTCCTGAAGATACTACCAAACTTTATGTTGGAATAGTCCTTCAGAAACTTCCTATTATTTGTAAGAGAGTTTTATGATACCACAATCCAAAAGTTTATTTATGTACATTGAATTACCTTTTCTCTGCTCTTTCTTTCCTCCATTTATCAGTGATGGCCATTAGGCTAGAATCATTTTTGTTCTGATGCTCTTTCAATAGCATCTCAACTGCCAGTAGTGATGCAAGTTGTGCCTTGTACTGCAATGAATTGGCTTTCCTTATCTCTTTGTCCAGCTCGGGTATAATTGCACACGTCTTCCAACCAAGATGAAGAGAAGGATTCTAAGGTCAGCAAAAAAATGAAAAATAAGATAAGTATTTTAAAAATATTCTTACGCTTAAATCAGAGAGCAAATGGTCCCCAATGTACAAGACATGGTTTCCCCTCCATCCAGTTAGTTTGATGAACTCGCTGATGTTTCCCTGTGTGTACAGGCACTCTCTTGCTGGCCTTAACTCGGCCACTCTCTGCCATGATGGCATCATTGTCTCTTGGTCAAGAGCTCGAAAGGGTCTGTAAAATTTTGAGAACACCATGATAAATTGAAACCATTATAATAAAAATTTTGAAAATTGTTATGTTAAAAAAATTAAAAATTAATCCTCAAAATATTTTACCTGTTGACACTGCTATAAAATAAAGGTTTGCGTGCTGAGCAGACTATCACGTCAAACAGGTCACGCCAGTCGGGGGACTTGGTCACATGACACATACCTCTGTTACTATAGAAATGAATAAATGAATGAACGCATGATCAGGTCTTCCTAAATAGTTGCTCACACAAAATCAAATTCGCTGTTCGTTAGGAGGAAAATTTTCTTTCCTGCATCTTTTAGACGAGTGAGTAACGGCAGTAGGTTCGGGAAAGGCTCGATGTAGCGATCTTTAATAAATGAAAAATATAAAATAATAATTATTACTAGCATTATACAACTTAGTCTATCTATTACTGGATGTACTTACCTGGGTCATTGACAATGGTGGTGTGTACCAAGTTAGAATAGTGGACATTTTTGACTGTTTCCTACAGATAAAGTACAGAAATAACAATCAAGAGATCAGGTATAAGCTAACTTCAACATCAAGATACAAGTACTCCGGATCAAATGAAATGTTATGACTAATAAGATACTAGAGGGAAAAAAAGAAAAAATTAAGAGAGATAATATCCTAATTTAAAAAGTATAACAAAGTATAGTATCGTGCACACAGAAAGAGCAAAATAAAGAACTTACTTCTGATATGTCAACAAATAAAGCCACTTCAGGTAGAGAGAAAGAATCAAGAAACTGAACTAGATTAGTGGAAGAGCCTTCTGCTGTTGTCCTGTGATGATGGTCGTCCATTATGTGTAGCGGTATGTGGGTCCCTCCATACGAATCAATCACAACTTGCGGATCCACCAAACGGTGGCCTCTATGCACAGAAGCCAGCTGTATGTGATGATAAGCATCCATCTTCATAATATACCCCTGCAGAGGAAGGAGAGGAAATTCATAAATGCTTTGATTAAATAAATAATTATACATTTCTGATGTCCAAATGTAGCCCCCTGATGACAAGATCCGGATTGTATTCAAAAGACTTGATACGCTCTGGGTACTAAATAAAGAGAGAGAGAGAGAGAGAGAGGAGGGATAAAATGCTAATTTCTTTCTCACATTAAATTAAGGTACTTACTCCAAGTTTGTTGACTAGTCTCTTCTTAGACTCATCATAAATGAGTTTCATAACTTCGGGCGTGTATTGGACGAGGGTAAAGTCATAGTCGAACCCGTACACATTAATGTACCTCAGGGAGAGCTCAGAATTAGTGAAAACTGACCTTGGGCTGACAGTTCGGCCAGCAAACTGCTCTGTGGATTGGAAAAACATATAAACAATATCATCACAATGACAAACATAAGCAGAGACATAATGTAAGCAGTAATGGGTATAGTCTCATACTGACATGATACTGTAAGCATAATTGAGCTATATAGTGTGTGTCACTATGTGGTGTCTATTGAAATGACTGTTTACAATTTCGTATGTCAGACGTATGGCAGTAATCTCATTGTGTGGTGTCCCACTGCCAAAAGTAGAGCTATTACTACTCGAACTGACTACTGCTAATTAAAAGTTACTCCAAATCAAACTGATATACTATACTGTTGCTGTTGTGTCATTGATGCAAGCAGATATAAACCACATAGCGTATAGTATTACACACAAGTGTACGTATAATGATAAGACTATGCACCGTCCAGTACATACTGTGTAATGTGGTAATCTTCTCATTATATTCCTCAAGTAGGCTCTCTGGCGTCACTCTCTGTTCACTTAGACATCTCTTGTAACCAAGTCTTTGTCTAGCCGCTCCACATCTGAGGATAATACGAAATGAAAGCATGATCTTCTGAGCCAGTTCCAAATCAATCCTTTGACTTTGTCCCGCCTTAGCTGATTAATATTCATATTGGCGCCATTTAAGGCATTTGAATTAATTAACCACGTGTTGTCACTGTGCAATGGTCCATTGGTCCAATAATGGAGGCTACTGATGAAGAATGGTCTGATGCGAGGCGACTCTCCAAAGAAGAAACACTCCGTCTCATTGAAACTAAAGTATTAGAGCTCCTTCGTGCAGTAAAGCAAGGAGAGAATCCGTCAATGACTCTGGTGAATAAACAGACCCTAACAGCATGAATGCATGCATGACTCGAGTGCTACTGTATAGTGTATATTGTATAGGTAAATCGTAGTGGCAGTAATGCACTGAGGGATAGAAGAGGTGTGTTACATCTTGGACAGCACAGAACAACAAGGTACTTATTCCCCAAGAGATCTGAAGGCAGGACTGGTAGACTCAGCCTTCGAAGTGGAGCTCAATCATTTGCAAGAAGTATATACACACATGCAGTGATTAAGTTAAATTGCTTCTATATTATGCTGCAGTTTGGCAAGCATTAGCTCTTGTGTATCAGCTAGTCCAAGAAGGGAAGACGGCTACACAGCGAGAAGCATACTATTGTCTAGTGAAACACTTTAAATCCCAGATAGAATTCAACAATACATTACAAGGCATGCAAGCTCTGCGACTTGTTGCATATCATATGTACATGCATTGATAGATCTTGTTGCATTCATTGGATGTACACGTGATTCATTAGGTATTTGTGCTAGCAGTTCAGGTGGGATAGCTGGACTTCTCCTTTGGAAAGTATAATAATAAGCGTGCAAACTAGTATTTGAAATATTATTAGGAAAATGATGG
This sequence comes from Amphimedon queenslandica, assembly GCF_000090795.2. Classification (NCBI taxonomy): domain Eukaryota; kingdom Metazoa; phylum Porifera; class Demospongiae; order Haplosclerida; family Niphatidae; genus Amphimedon; species Amphimedon queenslandica. The sequence continues at coordinate 591,732 of NW_003546250.1, read as the reverse complement.
AAATTGGGAAAATTGCTCAGCCAGCAGCAATGGAAAGAGGGTGAATTTTATTTTTTAATATCAAAATGAACTATTCCTATAGATACCTGGCTCTATTGATGATACCACACATCAGTTTAGGTCAATGGGTGCAAGATACATATTAGTGGTGGAGAAAGGTATCACTATAATAACTTTCATTTTATTACTGCAAGTCGTTTTATGAAGACGCTGTGTTTACTTATCTTTGCGGTCAACGTATTTGGGACAGTCTTCCCTGTATTTTAATGACTGGGTGTGGCTATCCATCGCTGAGCGTTCGTGCACTATTAAAGCAACTCCAGACCCAGTTTGATCTCCCAGTACTTGGTCTCTTTGATTATAACGTAAGCAAAATGATCCATGGACTTAGATCCTTTCTCTCCAGCCTCATGGTCTTAGGATACTATTAACCTATCGATATGGCTCAGTAAGAATGGGCACAGAAAGCTATGCATATGGTACGATATGACATGATTATTGATACTGATCAATGATTATTGATTTCTTCAACTGCAGCTGTGGACATTCATTGGTTAGGGGTCCATTACAAGGACTTATTTGAAGATGACGGGAGTCCAAAGGTGTCTCCATCGTCTCTACAAACATGGACAGCATCTGACCAAAGAGTGAGCAATGGTTTGAAATCAAGACTGCAACACTGCACAGTGAGTATGGACACACATAGAAACACAGATACAAAGCTACATTGTACTTTACTATTTTTTTAAAGGGCGTTCCAGACTACATACGTGAGTTAGAGATTATGGAAAGGAAAGAAACTAAAGCTGAAATTGAAGCACTTAATGGGCATGGAGCTGCTGGCGGAGGCATGGACACGCTGGAGAGCAAAATCATCCACAAAATATTGTGCAAAAAATATTACTGAAAAAATGATTGAGCACTGACTCTTGTCTCTCTCTCTCCTTCACATATAAAACAACTGAACTTTCCCTTAGCACATGCTAACGCACATAAAGGGCTGTGTTTCTGAAACTAGATTTATCCCTAAACAAGATTATTATTATTAAAAAGTCTGTCGCTACTTTTTGATTACTTTAAGCTCTGATCGTGAGCCTTGTATTCCATGATTGTCTGAGATGGCAATTGTAATATTCTTTGAAGAGTGTCCCTGTATTATAGAACAAAACCACGAGAAGAATATAAAATTGGATTGATTCTATCTGACCTTATCTTTCCTACAATGCTATCATTACTAGCTGTCCTGTTCCATATTGATACAATGTCCTCAGTTGGTCTTACTGATATCACTGCCCCACATATCTCATTACCAACAATAAACTGCTCACCCAACATTGCTAAAAGCTACAAAATGAAAATACACTAATCAAATATAATATGAAATTAAAAACCCCAGGGGCCCACTTCACTAATTTTGCTCACGGGTCCAAATTTTAGCCATTTTAATAACAATACTTACCAAGTTCTCCCAGCTTCTTGATGATATTTCCTTCCTCAATCTCACTATCCATTTGCCACCGTCTTTATTAGCCGTATCCTAATAGTGTACTAATAATATACTAAGAGTATACTAATAGTGTACTAATAATATACTAAGAGTATACTAATAGTGTACTAATAATATACTAATAGTGTACTAATAATGACATACTCTCATGCAGCTAGATACATGCATGTATAGTCCAGAATTTTTACAATTAAATTCTCATACCTCCCACATTGGCTTGATTCCCATTTTAAAGACGTGAATATCACAATGAGGAGGGAGGTCACTTGGATGGGCAATGTGACAATAGTATGACCAAAACTGCTCGACCTACATGAGTTAACATAAAAAGTAACATACATGTACATGTATTACCAATTTGCCACTGGATATACTGCTATTCTATTGGGGGGGGGGGGGGATTTGGCCTAATTTTGGAGCAACTTAAAAATTCGTAAAAAATCCAAATGTGATCGGAATCAGCTCAAACTTGAAACACAACATAAGAAAATGTATATGTATCAGAAAATATTATAAAAATTAAGAATTCTCTCCTAGTCATTTTTGGCAAAATTTGGCTCGTGACCCTGTACTATAGTACAGGGACTTTGGCCCAATTTTGGAGCAACTTTAAAAATTCGTAAAAAATCCAAATGTGATTGGAATCGGCTCAAACTTGAAACACAACGTAAGAACATGTATATGTATCAGAAAATATTATAAAAATTAAGAATTCTCTCCTAGTCATTTTTGGCAAAATTTGGCCCGTGACCCTGTACTATAGTACAGGGACTTTGGCCCAACTTTAAAAATTTGTAAAAAAATCCAAATGGTATCAGAATCAGTTCAAACTTTCTATACAACATAAAAACACGCATATGCATCAGGAAATAATATAAAAATAGAAATTTCTCTCTAGTCATTTTTGAAAAAAATGCACTGTATATACAGGAGGTCTTTGGCCAAATTATGAAGTAACTTCAAACAAATTTTAAAAGCCTTGTACACTATCATTGTAGACATTGCCTGCCCAGTAATTACTTACACTTGAGAAAGCACCAACATGTTTTATCTGATCTTCATAATCAGAAGTGGCTGATGAGACAGAGCCACGCCCCCTTTGCATAAACCACAAGCTGTAAGAATATTGGAGCCTGTGCTCCCCCTCGGGCACATCAGGAACTGCTATCTTATCTATAGACTACAAAAAAGGAAATAAAAATGCATTGTTAAGGCACAATCATACTTTTGCTGTCAAAGGTTCAGGAGGGGGAGGGGTCACTTCTATGTCCGCCATTTTGAATGGATAAAAGGGTTAATGACAAGCCACGCCCATTTTACAATGGCTCACAACTTTCGTCTAAGGCCATGGCACAATTATGCTGCTGGTGTTGTCATTCTAGGCACTCAAATTGTAAGATATTTGTTGTCACTATAGCTGAGTATATTCTTTAAACTATGACATTAGGCCCTGGTCGTCTCTCCTTCCATTGTTCCTTATGACTATCTTGGACCTCTGGGGCCAATCCTCCACAATCTTGCTTACAAACATGAGAGGGGAATGCGGATTGGGTAGGAGCTATAATTCCAATGATAATTGTGATCCGCTTAATATAAATAATTGATACTAGCCTGAGACTATTTTGTGCACACGATAAGTCCACTCTCATATTATTATTCTAATTTATTTCTCTTTTAAAATTAGGTGTCTTGCTGTATGGATTATACATGCTTGTGAAGCTAGCTATGCATATTTTCTTGCCAGGTATGATTCACTAGTAGATGCATTTTTAATTTTTTAAACTTCACTGCAGGAGAGCTAATTTCTCAAATAAGGACTCTCTCTTCTGGGCGATACAGACATTCTTCCTTGGTTTTACGTCACTGGTGCCATTAATATTGAAAATAAAGAAAATAAGAAGAAAGCAGCAGTAAAATTTTATTTTTAAATGAATTTTTAAATTAATAATAAAAACACTTGCCTGAATTAAAAATTAATTTAATATAATTATAAATAAAATAATAAAAATCAAGCTATTAGAATAGCTATTTTAAAATATAAGCTGATCATCATTGCTCTCTTTTCTTGAGTATCCTTTTCAAAGGAATCAGTGATGAAAAACCGAGGAGAAAGGTTTGCAGAGTCCAAAGGAATGAGTCCATCACTGAGAGATTATGCCTCCTATGAATACATACAATATAAGGACAATGAGACATTGCTGACAGTAGGAGAGCTGTAGCTTAAACTTAGCAGGAAATTTTTATATCTAAGTATAACTTTGAATTAATTGCAGCTACTTTTACATATTGTGGGCAACACAACTGCTTTACTTTTTATATCTATTCTTGCATACAGCACTGAATACTCTACGATATTACTGCATATGTACTTCATATTACAGTAATTCAAAATGAATACATGTTCATGAAGCCATACCTGGTCAGAATGAAAGCATAAGCAGCTTCACCAGCATGTACCAGCCATGCTATACAATACCTAATGCAAATAACAGTTTTACAATAAGCAGAGACCCAGATCTTACCCAATTAGCATCATCCTGTGCTGACTGTATGCAAGATAGTGCAGGAATGAGCCAAACGGGCCAAGAGAGTCGTACGGTATGACAGAAGGATTGAACACAACAAGCTACCCTCAAATAAAATAGAAGCAAAAGTTATGCTAGTTTCTTACGTGTTGCAAGCCAAGACCAACAAAAACTCCAAGATAACTATACCATTTACTGACACGAAAAGTAAGAGCCATTTTTCTGATTTCTTTGCTTTGGACCACGCCTTCTTGTCTATTAGCCCCTCCCATCAACAAAAACAGATTTTGTCATTTTGATAAAATTGATAGCACTCAAATGCCAGGAGACAGAAGATCTAGGAGCAGATCTCCTTCAACTCGTCACGAAGGAAGAGAGAGAAAGTAAGAGATGAGAGGAAGATGTAGTAATAAAGAGAGAAAAGACTAAGGGCATAGCAATATTGACTAATGCAACATGATCCTAATTTTGATGAAAAAATTTTGTTGAAACTTTAATTTAAAACTCTCTTTGTACACCAGTCGTCATCGTCGTACATCTTGGAAAGAGACGTATTATGAAGAGTAAGTATTATCATGATGTAGTACCTTTTATTTACACAATCTCTTTTTAGGAGAAGACGAGAGAGAGAACGGATTGCTATGATGGGCGTTCCGGAGGTTTGGGGCCTTTCTCCTCCACCAGAGATTGAGTATGTGACAAAATGAACGTTTATATTTGTTAATAATACCTTAATTTGTCACACAATGATGTCTCTTTTTCTTTTTCAGTTCGGACGATGATGAAGTTGTAAAGAGAAGAGAAGAGGCAAAGCTGGTATCAACTTTAGGCCATGACTCGTCTTCCTCCTCCTCTTCATCTGATGATGAGGAGGAGAGGAGGAGAAGGAAAAGGAGAGAGAAGAGGAGTAAAAGGAAAGGAAAGCATAGCTCAAAGAAGTACAGTGTACTACTCCAGGTGACTTTAATTTATGTCTTCATTTGAATCAGAGGCAAAAAGAAGCATGTAAAGGTCGAAGAATCCCCACCATCTTCTGACAGTCAAGATGAAGAAAGTGATGAAGAAGGAGTTTGGGTTGAAAAGAAAATAAGTATGTCAGCAGGCCTTGTGTTTTTATAATCTCTCTCTCTCTTTCCACCCTCTCTCTCTCTATTCTTCCTTTCTTAAGGTAAAGATGCAGATGGTGCCTTCATTGGACCAGTCCCAGAGATAAAGCCACAAGGAGCAAACAAAAAAATGGAGTACGTTAGCAACTCCATCTTTTACCTCTTTTTTTCTCAAATTAGCTTTGGTGGTAACCTGCTCCCAGGAGAAGGAGAAGCAATGGCGACCTTTGTCCAAGAAGGAAAGCGTATACCACGTCGTGGTGAGATCGGGCTCACTAGCAATGAAATATCATACTTCGAGGATGCTGGATTTGTAATGAGTGGAAGCAGGTAAGGAGGAGGAATATGAGAGAAGAAGAGAAGCAGTCGCTACTTGAATCTAGAGTGGAGCGATAATGTACATTTTGTACCAGTATTGACTATTGAGATTGGAGGTTTAACATGATTATTTTCTTAGGCATCGTCGAATGGAAGCTGTCCGTATAAGAAAGGAGAACCAAGTTTATTCTGCCGACGACAGGAGAGCTCTTGCCATGTTTAATAGAGAAGAGAGGGAAAAGAGAGAGAATCAGATATTATCGGACTTTCGTGCTATGGTTCATAACAAGAGGAGTAAATAAAGAGAGTATAACAGATAATAATAATGATAATATGAGCACTATAATGGATTATAACATAATGCCAATAATAATATAATAAGAGTATAATATGCCAGCAATAAATACCAAGTATAAATGAGTCTTGTTATATGCATGTATGTATAATGTCGTTAATATTTTTGTTTCATTACTAATCATGTAAAGTTGACTGTTCAATTAGCTTTTGTGTATCACAATACAATAAAGCCAAAAGACTTTCTTCTGACAGTATCTCAGACTCTCTTAGTATCACTGGAGAGTCATCTTGATCACAAGCCAAAGAAGAAGTAGCTTCACTGCTTTGTCCAGCAGCAGTTGGAGGAGGTTCAAGAAGAGGGAGGAGAGATGATGATTGAGCTGGTGGGGCCTTGTTCTCATCTGATGGAGCCTCACTTTTAGCATTGCTAGTGATCTGGGGTGTACTCTGTTCTTTGGATTTGTTTATTTCCTCTAAAGATTGTCTCTCCTGAGGCTGGTTGCTATGAGGATCCTGTACAAAGTCCAGTACATCTTTCATGTCTCTCTTTCTTCTCACTCCTTTTGAGAGGGTGAGGGCCGAGACGTAGCTGCTTTCTGAATCTTCTGGAGCACTTTTTGTCTTCTTTTTACTTATCTTTCCCTCCTCTTCTCTTGGTAACACTGTAACGTAAGACCTTATGTCCTTGCTCCTCTTTCTTTTCCTCCTATGAAAGAAAGCCTTTGCAGCCATTTTTTCATTAATAACTTCAAGTTATAAAAAAGATGAAGGCATGAATTCACATTGGACCAGGAGGGCTAGGGGATTAAGGAAAGGGGTGTGGCTACTATCCAGTAGACCTTACCATCAGTACAAAGTCATACAATGTGCCGAAAACCTGATATGCTCCGCCCATAACCTAACCTCCTTGCCGTGGTGGGTAGTCATCGGAGGTACTACGGTGATACTGCGAACCGTGGTTACATTACCACTCTCTGTTCACCAAAACAAGATAATATCCAAGATGGAGCTGCTGCAACCTTTGATAAAGGAATACGGGGAAGCACTTAAGCACAGGATTGTTGTCAACTGTAAGAGAGAAGGAAAGACCTCCAATGAAGCTAACAGAAAATTTAAAGCTGAAGTAATATATTATGTACATACTGTAGGTATACTCTTTAATATGCACTATTTCCAAGTATATTTACATGCCCACTGGGAATTATCATTATTATAAATGTATCTGTAATGTCTCGTGGTTTGATGGTTATTTATATTCAGTTTTAAAATAACAATTGTTTTATCTTCTTTTGTCTGTAGTTTCGTAAATTATCTAGAGAAATATACTCAAGGGAAGGCTGTCACCCTCTTAAAGTGACCCTTCTGCCATGGATTCAGTTGCCACTCTGGATTGTAATATCCTTTGCACTGAGAAACATGTCAGGAGCTAATCCAGCAACTGGAGGGGTACCTTCAGGTGAGGGCAGAAAAAAGACAAGTTTGTTTTTATTTTTTGCTGTAGTACCAGGTCTTTCTACTGAAGGTGTGCTGTGGTTTGCAGATTTGACTGCTCCAGACCCATTGTTCATTCTCCCTGTACTCCTTTCGGTATCAAACCTTTTGAATATAGAGGTAAATCTAATGATTCATTCTGATCACAACTTTTGACTCAAAATAATAAAAATTGGGCCAAAGCCCCTGTACTGTAGTAGTGCAGGGACTTTGGCCAAATTTTGCCAAAAATGAAAAGGAAGCAATTCTTAATTTTTATAATTTTTTCTGGCACATAGACATGTTCTTATGTTGCTTTTAAAGTTTGAGTTGATTCCAATCAAAATTGGATTGTTTAGAACTTTCTAATTCAGCTGATACATATCATATGTCCTTATGTTATCTCTTTCTTTACAATAGGTGAATGCTCTTAAAAAGAAAGGACGAGAGACTCTTTTCCAGAGTATATTAACTAAATTTTTTCGTCTCCTATCAATCAGTATTGGTGTAGTAGCGTCACAGCTACCTTCTGCCATGACTCTTTATTGGGCAACTTCCAGCACATATAGCTTAGCTCAAAACCTCCTTTTTATGTTGCCAAGAGTACGAAGGTTTCTAAAACTTCCGAAGACACCCAGCGAAAGTAAAACCCCTTGTAGGGACCTGAGGACAAGCTGGAGTGAGAGGACTAAGGAGTTTCTGATGAGACAGCGAAAAGCAAACTCACAAAAATAATAATTACAATAATCATTCTAAATAATAATACTAGTACTTTCATTATTATGCATACAGTAACTAGAGCTGTGCACGGACAAAGTGAATGAGAAATGTTGTATTGCTCGGTAGTTCAAAAACTTTATTAATTCTTGACTCATCCCAGTGCGCTATGTTTAATGCAGTACGATTGACACCACAGGTCACCCGTACATCAAACTTGGCGTAATTTGATGCTAGAGTGACATTTGATACACTTATGCCCACACCAACTAATGGAATCCTTAAAAAATGAATGTTATTATAATTTGTTATAATCATAAATAATGTACTTACGAGAAGTTATCTTGATTAGCGTAAGGGAAACTCCCAGTGAATTCATTGTTTGGGATAGTAAGAGGTATCCCGGGGGCAGTCAGAGCTAGTTGAATTCCCTGTACAGAATGGCAACACTCTAAATGTAGTTGTTTGTTACATACTGTAGCATGCACTCACCAGTGAGGAGTGGGCTTCTTCGATAGAGCAGGAGATTGGAAGATGTGAGCCAAATCTAATACCAGGGATAAAAGGTTCAAGTGTATTCGGAGTCCATTCGAACACCTTGATTGATGAAAAGAGAGAAAAAAGACGACTTTTCGACTAATTTAAGTCACTCTGGTTTACTTTTGCAATATAAAGGAGGATACAAGCTCTAGTCCCTGTAAAGCCATAATTGTTATCAGTCGTGCAGTAAACATCAGCTATGAATGAGACACATTGTAAATGCACTGTATGCAACATTTAGAATTATTATGACGACATATAATATTAGACACACAGCTAGCAGATGGTCTGTATAGTGTATACATTTGAAATATTTTCCAGTATTTTACAGACTAGTCTATAATGCCTGTGTTTTATGCTATTTTAACTATAATGTACTATTTTATAGTACATTGTGCTCCAGCAATAATTCATGATATGCTCACATGCATTGGTGTGATCTACTAGCTCCAAGAGTTTGTGCCTGAACTTGCTTCTATAGGTTGTATAGCTGCCATTAGTATCCACGATGCCTGGGATAGAAATCAAATCTAAGATGTAGATGAGTTCAAACTATGTATAATTTTTAAGAAAAAAATAAAATAAAAATCCTACCTATTTTAGAATTTGGATAATTTGGATAGGCGTATCTACCAAAGTTCCATGGTAGAACCCCAGGAGCTGGATGGGGAGTCATCCCAAGGAATATTGCCAAATGTGCAGCAAAGAAAATCCCAATGGCAAGATAAAATGCAAAATAAAATGCACCAAGTTGACCTTTATGTAATACATAAAGTATAGATCTAGCAAAAGATAATGAATATAAACTTACTCCATCCTACTCCAGTCCTTCCTAGTACTTCCTTTGTCTCTTTGTTGTAGACAGATCGCTTCAGAGATGACAGAATCCTTCTCCAATTGAGACCCATAGCTCCAGTTGCAAACTCGCAGCTGCTGCAATGAGCCACGCCTACTTCTTGCGCCGAGCATAGCCACGCCTTTTCTGCAGCATAATCGAATCATCAAATCGTCCTAATGGCGACACAAAGTGTTGGGAATCACCAGCAGGTCCTAGAGAATCTGCAGAAATCTGGCACTCTCAACAGAAAGACCGTCATTAGTATTAGTCAGAGCCAGTCTACAGGAGAGACTTCCAAGGTACACTACAGTGTATGTGTTTTAATTTTTTTTATAAAGCACAACCTTATCTCTTCGTCAGATTGTCCGCTCCTGTAGTGACTCTAGTCAATCTAAGCCAGGGCTTCCTCATAAACTAGAAGATAGGCGGATAGTCCTGATAGATGGAACGCAAATCATAATTGAATCAGCCAACGAGTTTGTGTAAGAAATCAAACACTTTGATTGTGCATAAAGAGTAGATATATCATTATTATAATTATTACCAAATTTACTTAATGAAAGATATACAATCCTGCTATACGTAGTTATAAGTGTCCTGTGTATGTGCACCTTATTTATAAATTAAAAGTTGCTATCACAGTGAGAGCTTCTAAACTTTCAGTGCATTGTTTTGGGGACAAAGATTGTCGTGCATAATTCTTGAAAATGAACAGAAACTGTTTTTGTGTCAATAAAGTGTATGCCTCATTCATGTCTCACAATGGACTATAGTGATAAACAAGCAGCAAAAGCTGAAACCCATAATAACGAGATGTTGTGACTGACCCCACAGTCATAAACAGAGGAAGTTTAGAACACTTCTTCCCTTGTGTAATGAAATCCATACTTTTAGTAAAGCTTTCTACTAATATAGTATTGAGAGATTAGGCTATAATAACTAATCATTTATGAATTTATGATTGGCATTTGTCACACTTAGCTTGTCACAATAGTGAGTAGTAAGCACCAATTGATAATATACATTGCATGCAGAATGATACAGTAAGCTCTGTTTATATTGACCCCTTTCCTTTAGGTTGGTCGGACCAAAAGGAGCTAAAATTATCATAAGCTGCCTCCCTTTATTCTCTTTACCTGATACTGCCGAAGGAATGAAAATGGCTGCCACAAACTCGCCATGTACTCTCCGTAGACAACAGATAGACAAAAGCCTCTCTCTTAAAACTGGTAAAGCCGGTTTTGAGGCCAGCCAAACCGGTTGGGTCCAGTTTAGCCAGTCCGTTGATTTAGAAGTCAATGGCAAACATGATGGCTCCATGGAGTCAGACATACTTGAACCTCTTCCAAGACTAGATGATGTCTTTGACAGCAGCCCAGGGAATGACGTATTCAATTATTTAGATCCCTTTAGTGGCAACAACGGAACAGGGACTTCCCCTGCATTTGAGGAATCAACGAGAGACAGAGCTTTTGACGAAGTGTTTGCCAAAGCGACAGCTCCTACAGCCAGCCACAGAGAGCAAGGAGAGGCAGAGAGACAAAAGGCTATAGATAAAAGGATAGAAACCGGAAGCTGTAGTGGAGATTTATCTGACTCGGACGATAATTTCTTCAGCGATGAGAGTCCGTTCTCGGTCGAGTATGTTGACAAGCTTCCAAAGAATAGAGCGGCCTCGATTAGTTTCATAAAGCAATCTGAAGTAATTAATAGCACCAGCAGTGGCTCCTCTGGCAAACCCAATCTCATTACTGTCTTACCACCTCCTCCATTTGTCAGTGTAATACCACGCTATGAGACAAAGGGTGGCTGGCTAATTAAACTGAGTCATAGGAAAGGTAACTGTTCTAATGTGTAAAGTTATTGTTTTAAAAACAAATAATGCTATGGAACACATACTCTTATAAAAACATATCACTACTCCTAGTACCAGAATATAGTGCTAGTATCTATACTGCACTATAAAGCAGACAGTTATAAATGTATTAAAGTCATTTTATGTATGTACGTATACATGTATGATGGTGTGCATATGTCACTTTGAGATTTGGTATGTTTATGTAAAGTTTGTATGTGTTTGTGTGTCATGGCTTGTGTGTTTATGGCTCTTGTTTATTATGCAGGAGTGTTTGGTGACAAATGGCAGAAGAGGTATTTCATACTCAACGGACCAATTCTGAACTATTTCAAGAAATATGGAGTGAGGAGAGGAGAGAGGGAGGGAGAGAGAGAGAGAGAGAGGAAAGGTGGGGAAAAGGTTATGTGAAGGAAGCTTCATTGCAATAGAAAGGATTTACATCTGTTATTGCTCAAAATTAATGTATTTGGAATAAGACTGTGTTTGTTTTATGACATTTATTAGTTTCAAGAAGGCTTTGTACTAGCAACTCCTCATAGTGTGATTAGCATACATTTATGTGTAGTATTAATCATTAATGTAACATGATGGGGTTCTTTGTTACTGCAGGATAGTCGTCCACGTGGTGCTATCAAATTACTTCCTGGCAGCTGGTGCAGTGAGATAAGGCAGGGATCTCCTAGGATGAATGACGCTGTAGCTAAATCAGACAAAGCAGGCATCATATCAGTGGTTAGTATAATGATAAAAAATATATATAATTAGTTTTAAGATTATTCATTATATTTAATTTATAGCCAGCCCTTTTTAATTATAAGACTTGTTCTTTTTTCCTATTTTTAGAACCGCTGCTTAGCTGTTCATAGGCCAAATAACTTTGCTGGTACAATTTCTGTGAGTACAATAAGTTACAAATGTATACTATTATAAATATTTTCGTAGGCACTTCTTGCTTCTGAAGGAGCAGTTGATGCCTTCTCCAGTTTGAATCTGGCCTTTAGTAATCCGGAGGATGCTTCAAGGACCTTCTACATGATAGCACCATCAGAGCAAGAGAGACATTTATGGGTAGAGGCAATCTCTCACAATATCATCGAATACTCTGTGAGTTTGAATTATTTTTAAATTGACTCATTTTTAAATGGCCGTAACTCGAAAAGTTTAAGTTGGAATCGGCTCAAACTTCTACATAGCATAAGAACATCAATATGTATCAGAAAATGTAATAAAAATTGAGGGTGATTTTGGAGTCATTTTTCAGAAAAAACCATGGGCTATAGTACAGGGATTTTTTCAGATTTTGGCCCATTTTTTACAATGGCCGTAACTCGAAAAGTTGAAGTCGGAATCGGCTTAAACTTTCTACATAGCATAAGGACATAAATATGTATCAGAAAATGTAATAAAAATTGGGGGTAATTTTTGAGCCATTTTTTAGAAAAAACCATGGGCTATAGTAGATTCATAATTTAGCATAATAAAAGCCATTTGACCTTTAATTGTGAACTTGTCATTTATATAGAGATCAAGGGAAGCACTGGATGTTGCCTGTGATGAATTACAGGGAATGTTAAAATCTGTTGGTTGTGATATTGATAAAGAGACAATGCCCTCCGTACTCCTGGGGCTGTATCAGAAGAAGGATGAGCTGGAAAAGAGACAAATGGATGTGCTGTAGTCTAATTTATTATTAATAACTATTGCGTTTTAATCAAGATTGTGTAACATAAATTTTGTCTGTGTTGTGTGTGATTTTAAATCCATGAATGAATGAATATATAAAGTTTTGAATGCTAAATCTATTGAATGAAGGTTTTGCTAACTGTTCTTTTACAAATTATGCAAGCAAAGAAAGGTGCTATTGTGCTAAATTAGGAGCATTTTGAGCGGGACTTCAAAGTCAAAGAGCATGCTGGATCATCCCACGCTTATACAGCTGTAGCACATGGTCTTAATACGGTCTTATCTTAATAATAGAAACTGATTCTCTCTCATTTTGTGATTGAGTATTGTCAACAAAGCAAGGTTGTAATGGCAGAGTCCAGCGGAAAAGAAAAGGCTAGTCGAAAGAGAACTTTCACAAGCCACAGAATAGACGACATCTTGGGAACAGTAGAGCCACGCCAAACACGTGTTTCCACGAGGTTATCTCCCTCGAGTGAAGAGACTGGTAGCAGCGATTCTAGTGGACAGAAAAATATAAAAAAGAAGAGGATGACTTACACCAAGCAGCAAAAGGATGCTCTGGAGTCATACTTTTATCAAGATAGTTATCCCGATACTCAGGCAAGAGAAAATATGTCAGAAGCTCTAGGAATTACACCTGAAAAGGTTCAGGTAAGTGACTCTAAATTTCATGACAACAAGCTACTATTATGCATTTACATACATTTAGGTCTGGTTTCAGAATAGAAGAGCTAAGTGCCGAAAGAGAGAGTTGCCTTTACGGCGCAGCCACCAGCAGTGGTGCTACCCAAATCCTGAACAGTATGCTCTAATGGTTGCCCAGCAGCAAGCATTAATGACACCTCCTCCATTACAAGCTTCATTCCAGCCTATACCTACTAATGAGGAGCAGCCAGATGAAGCTACAGCTACGGAAGCCTCAACCTCACAATAGATTATACAAATTACTGTCTCTGTATATCACTTATTACAATCCTGGCCTTTTCTTTTATTGCTAATTGAACTGTGTATACAATCTACTGTCTTTAGTTTTATCTCTGTTCCGGTTATTTTTGTGTAAATTTTCTATGTTACCCCCTTCAGTCCCTTAACGTTATTTCTAGTTTAAAAAAATCCTTATTATCAACATTAAACTAATAATACCAGAAACACTATATAGTTAATATGGAAAGGCAAAGAAGAGCAACAATCAGTATGAGTAGCCATGGTGTAGCCAAAAGTATCGAATGACAAGCCTAAAGTAAAAAAAAACAGTCAATATAATCCAATTTCATTCATACATACATTTATGGTTCTATATCACCATTATATATCTTAAAGTACTATATGTAGGATCCTTACCTCGTGTAGGTAGTTGTGTATGTGGTTATTGAGTAGCTGACAGTTGTTGGTGGTGACAGTATCAACTCCCAGACACCAAGCATACTCATATAATATAACAGAATCAATGGTGTACATGTTGATAGCCATCCTGAGAGACTGTAGACGCCTATCAAAATAATATATTAAACTGTAATGCTAGCTTTTGATTGGGGATAGTTCTACAATTAGTACATACAAGGAGATAATGAGCATCTTTGACAATGAAACTATGAAAGCAGTACAGTAGTTTAGTGCATACAAATTAAATGAACAAAAAGGATTCAATTACTTTATAATGTCCCCAGTGGTTGACCAGTGCTCATTTGCTATTGATATGTTGTTCCTTTGAAACTGTTTGAAGCTAGTGAAACTACTTTTAGCTGCCAGAGTTAGTCCAGGATATTTAGCACTGATCCTTGATCTGTTGTGTTCCTCCAGCCACCACACCTACACATGTACATGTAGGGAAAAAACAGCTCAATTTGCTGACTGAAAAATATAAAATGCTAAATATTTTAGATTCTTAAAAGGCACATTCGCTCATAAAAATGAAATGACACAAGCAAAGATATTATTATTATTATCATTATTATTGGTAATACAACAGATACATTGAATAAGTCTCAGTATTGCTGGAAATGTCACAATAAATCGGTTACCTTCTTTAGATTGATTCCTGACTTCAAAACAGCTTGAAGAGTATAATTGACATAAAAAGTGCTGTACTTGTTGATCGGGCGTGCCAGGTCAAAAATGACATTCTTTTCATTCTTTTTAGCAATGACCAGTAAATCCTTAAGTGTCGGGATACCATTACTAGCACCTGGACCAGCAGGACCAGTAGATGAGGAGTCCTCACTGCCAGACAGAAGAGTAAGATTAACTAAAGGACAAGGACCAGAGTAATAACTAAGAGTAGAGGCTATAGTGTTTGGTGATAACTGAGGACACTGTTTACTGAAGGATGTAGTTCGAAAGAGAGTAGGATCATGAAGGAGAAAGAGAACTCCGTCATGACTCAAGTGAACGTCAGATTCCAGCGTGACGACACCTTGTATCTCAGCTGCATTACGAAAAGCCGCCAGACTGTTCTCGGGCATAGGGGAGTGAGGACAGCCCCTGTGTGCAGTGAGACCTGGTTTACCGGGAAGGGAGCTTCTCACATTACAAGAGTAACAACCAATTTTGATGAGAGAAACGATAGCAGAGACAAAGAGCAGCATCACAACCAAGCTATAGACTAGCTTACCCGAGCACCTGTTTCGGGGAATGTGCTTGAACTTGTACCAGGAGATGATCGACCACAACCCAACGACGAGAAAAATAATAACGGAGTAGTGATAAAAGAAACGGACAGTGAGAAGAGGGAGGGAGAGTAGGAAGAGATGCCAGACTATGTAGCCAGTAGATATAATGTAGTAGAAGAAAAATATGTTGTATACTACGACAACCAAATTCACTATCTGTAGCATTATAAAGAAGATATGTATGCATTGGAAAATAGAATAAAATCATGAAAAATATGAACACATAGTCAGAACATTATTCACTTTATGCTAAAGCATTATAGCACTAAAATTCTAAAGTACATATATTACTGAAAAAACTTTAATTATTTCAACAATAATAAGCAACCAATTGCAGTTATAATTGTACCTGAATGATGTAGAAAGTGTACAAATTAGAGCAACACATGTAACAGATGAAGACGGCAAAGGATACAACTATCAGTGACAAATGGACGCCTTTTAAAATACTAAATATATCAACAAGATGGACTAGCTTTAATTCTCTCATTAAATATCTAGAGAGAAATGAAAAAGAAAGAAAATACAAATTATAAACGAAGAGGAAGGGAAGATAACAAAAAATATCAGTTTATTTTCTTGCTCCACTATCAGCTTACAAGTTGACGTCATCTTTAACGTCTTCTTCAACCATACTTAATACAAGCCAGACCAGGATCCATATGCTGTTGGTTGCTATGCTAATACTGGAGATTAGCTTACTGCACAGGGTACAGCTTTCCCTGTTTATAATGGAGAGCATCCATGAAGATTTTGATGGCTGATTGACGGGCTTTGAATGTTTCTTTTTTTTCTTTTCCATATTAAAAAAAATTAAGTGAGCAGATCTACCTAGATTACTTTTCAGTGTCACGTCTTGGTTTTACAAGAATGCCAGGGTCTTCAAAGAGGTATGTCATCCAAGATGGCCCGTACCACCCAATGACAATCCCAGTTAAACCAAGGAAGAACCTCTGGGAGCGTGGCAACCTTTTGTAACTGGCCCAGAAACCCATGCAGCAATTCTACTCTAGCTCCTCCCCAGATGGCTGTGAGGTGGTGCTAAAGCAGCCAGACACGTGAGAAATGGTGGGTGGGAATGAAAACTTGTGAAAAAGCATAATGACGACAAGAAAGAGGCTACATCCAGACAGCGAGCCTCTCCTTACCAACGAAGAAGAGGACGAGGAGACCTTTCCACCCAAAAAGAAGGTAGCTTCTGCCTTGTAATAGCTTTTGCTTTGATCTTGTGCTCAGCAGCAACTTAGTCCAGGAGCAGCTGACGAGGCAAGCAGCAGCGGCAGCAGTAATGGAGTGAGCAGCAGCCCAGGAAGGTATTCTTATTCAAGAGAGCTACATGTGGGGCCTGCTCCTCTCAGCAGAGAGCTATTGCCAGTTGCTAATAAACGCCGGAGGCCATTGACTATTGAAGAAGCCAAGAAAGGAACAAAAGGTTAGCCATCCATGCATCTTTGCTAAGTTGGCTTCTAAATTAATAATTGTCTTTGTTTAGGGAAAAGCATAAATTTATATTAAATCTTTTTTATCATGTATATATACTGTCTCTTTTTTAAAAATAACTTTCCTCACATGACTTTTTTTATCACAACACTTACACACACACAGAGCCAGTTCGTGTTTATTCTGATGGTATTTTTGACATGTTTCATAATGGACACTCTCGCGTGCTCATGCAAGCTAAGAATGCCTTCCCTAATACCTACCTAATAGTTGGAGGTACACAAGTACATGCATGATAATAATAATACTAATAATCCTTTGTATTGTAGTGAGTAGTGATGCCATGACTCATAAGTTGAAAGGAAAGACCGTCATGAGTGAGGATGAGAGATATGACGCTGTGAGACATTGCCGCTATGTTGACGAGGTACTAGCAGGAGCTCCCTGGACTTTATCGTTAGAGTTTCTCGAGAAAAATCAAGTAATTATGTCACAATCATGATTATATTTTATGTGTGTATATGTGTGATTGTAATTGAGTGCATATATGTATGAACAATATGAAATGGAAAATGTTTTGTGTAAAACTAAAACTGGTAATATTGGGACATTTTCAATTATGGTTAACTAATAATAAAAATACTAGAATTATTTTTTAACATGCTATGCAGCAAAAAAAATTTAAGTTACAAAATGTCTTGTTTTTCAGATTGATTTTGTTGCCCATGACGACCTACCCTACAATACTTCTGACATGGCTGACATTTATCAACCAGTGAAAGATGCTGGCAAGTTTTATCCTACCAAGAGAACAGAGGGTATCTCCACCAGCGAGATAATCGCTCGTATTGTTAAAGACTACAATATGTACATTCAGAGGAACCTTGAAAGAGGTTATACGGCTAAAGAACTCAATGTTGGTTTCATAAAGGTATGTTTGAAAATTTAATTTTGAGGAAATTTATTTGAAATCAACCCCAACCCTCCTTGATTTTAATAATTATTTTTATTTTACATCTATTAGGAAAATGAGGTTAGAATGAAGCGGAAGTTTCGTGGTTTCTTGGCACTTTTTGGTCGTGATGGACGTATAGTAGGTCCTTGTATTAGCTAAGCCATTATTTTATTCTTTTTGACTTTTAGAGCGAATTCTTTCACGATCAAAAGGAAAAGATAAAACATGTTTTTATGTCCCCGACTACTAATCACGAAGACACTGGTGATGAAGAACAGCAACGTGGACTGGAGGGAAATTCCTAAGGATTTTATTTATTTAAATATTAATATATTATTAATATTATTCAGAGAAAACAAAAGCTGATTATTTAATTATTTTAATAATTTTTAAAATTAATTATTATTTTATTAGCCACACCCAAGTAGGGAGGTGCTTACACGAGGATATGGACCTGAAGTTGCTCTGTCTGTTTCTTTTCTTCAGTTCGATAGAAACTGGCCTGGGAGAAGGTCCTAAGCTAACTCACCCTGCTTTCACCAGTGCTGCTGAAATGACGCTTAAAGTAATCTACTGGTAAGCTTCAATGCTTCATTAATCATACATGCCCAACCTCCTGTAATTTTATAAGCCTATGATTAATAAGATTGTATTATTCACGAGATATCTGTTATTTTTATAGTCACAGCTGAGGGTATCGGAAGGTTTTTGAGCAGTACACTGCTCACCTGAGGGAAGATATGCCCTCGCTGAGTGTGGAGGGGAGGGTCTACCCAGCTGGTCCCGTTGCGACAGCGTTAAGTAACATTGTGTTTATTATTCGACTTTTATGTATTGCTGTTATCATTGGGGGAGGACCAGAGATGCTGCAAAGATTTGGTATTAATAATACGCCACAATGGCTACTTTGGATGTTTGAGAATAAGGTAGAGAGAGAGAGAGAGAGAGGAGGGGCAAACACTGATACAAACAAACCTTTTTTATGAAGATGGTTTGTGTATACAGAAGCAATTTAAACCTTAAGTGTAAAATTTTTAAGCACTGCGGAGTCTTTCCGCTTAGCTATAACAAAAAAGGTGCGATTGGAATTGACTCAAACTTTCTACATAATAATAATAATGATCTTCATCTTATCTTTATTGCAGATGGCCTCAGTCCTGCTTCTGGTGGTCATTGGAGGTCAGATTGAGAATCAGTTATTGTCAACTGGTGCATTTGAAGTCTATCTCAATGGTAATCCCATTAAACCTCTATAGGCTCTACAGCGGTGTCAAATGAATGCCTCCTATATATATAGCGTCAGCTTATTGTATCCTTTTATTGTAGAATTCAATACATCATATTACACATAACAATGCTATGTCCTATTGTGTAGTATGTTATAATGCATCTATTACACTGTAGGCAATTGTAATGATCAAATCTGTGCTTGCTATAAAATTCTTCTAATTCTTACAGCATTTAAGAACTTAATGCTTTAATTACTTAGTTTACTTGTTTTGTATATTAAGTGTTTTATTTCTATTTTTTAATTTTTTATTGTAGAGAAACTGGTCTGGTCTAAGTTAGACTCAGGTCGGTTACCTTCATTTGGAGAGTTCAAGTCATTGCTTGATGATCCCTCTATCCGCTCTTCCTCTGCCTCCTTTCTAGAACATAACGATGCACTCCCAGAAATGGAGTCTTAAAATAATATATAAATAATTATATTATTGTATTTATACTATTGTTGTGAATGGAGTTATTGATCAGTTGTAGATAATGTGAAGGAGAGAGAATAAACACTGTACGGTGTGTCTCTTTCCTGATATTTGAATATTTGCAGCTGGTTCTTAAATCTTTTTTGCATCCAAAGTGTGTGTAAATGTGTACCATAATTATTATAATAGACTTTATTTTAATTAATTTTATTGTGGGCGTGGTTTTATATTAATGCCAAGTCAGCATTATGCCCAAGGGCAAAGGTAAAGGAGGAGGAGGTGGTGGTAGTGCTTCTGGGGGCGGGAAAGGAGGTGGGGCTAAAGGAAAAGGTGGTGCAGGTACATGTTTGCAGTATATGTGTACTTCATTTTATTTTATTTAACATTTTTAGAAGGAGGATCAAGTGAAGCTACTGCTGGTGGCAAGGCAAAGAAAAGTGGAGGAGGAAATGCAATAAAAGTATGTACACATTTAAATGGAGTATCGATCTTATTTTATATGTTTTTGGGGGCAAATGCATATATGTCTGACGAAATGTGTCATCTCCTTTGTACCATTTAACTAATTCAGGTGAGGCACATACTTTGTGAGAAGCACTCTAAAGTAATGGAAGCAATGGAGAAGCTGAAGGCAGGTCAGAAGTTCAATGAAGTTGCTACTAATTATTCAGAAGACAAAGCAAGACATGGGGTACGTAAGAGAGAGCCATGCAACCTCATACAGTGACCATTAGTGATCGAATAGTTACTGGTTATTGGTGTAGGGTGACTTGGGTTGGATGACAAGAGGTTCAATGGTGGGTCCCTTTCAAGACGCTGCTTTCCAATTAGAGCCCAGCACTGTGGATAGACCAGTCTATACAGATCCTCCCGTTAGGACGAAATTCGGATACCACATCATAATGATTGAAGGAAAACGATAACAGAATCGTTTAACATTTAAAGTCAATTGCACAGAGTCAGAGATAGATAAAATTTATTTCAATCTCGATAATATGTTAATTTGACACAATACAGTAAATAAAGATGGTTAATTGTTGTATGAGACATTCCACAACAAAAAAATTAATAAATATGCAGGAGATTATAATCATTAAAAAAATTAAACATTCCAAATTCTCAATGTCTCATCAGCACTTGCTGTTATCAGTTTGGATCCATCGGGATTTAGTGAAATATGTAAAATACGATCTAACAAAAAGACAGATAAAGTGAATTGATATACTGTGTATATACATTTAAGTGATATAATGAACATTTAAATGGTGTAACTATTAAATGATCAATTGCACAAAATAATTGAAAAAAGATGTTGAGATAATAGCTGACCCGCATGTCCACTTAATTCAGCTAGTTTTGTCAACTCTGGTTCCAGTTTCCATATAATCACTTGGTTCTTTGGAAAACCATGTGACGTTATCAACTCTTTATGTACAGCTAACCATACAATACCAGTGACCTAAAAATACATAAGGAAAGAGAGAGAGTGATTACATTATAAAGGAACGTACTGTTGATTTGGCACATTTAGTTTTAATACATTCTCCTGTTGCTGTATCCCATAGCTTTATACACTTATCATTAGATCCTCCTCCAGTAGCTAAAATGAGTGGCTTCCATGGACACCAAGCCATTGCCTATCAATCAGGAACAAAACAAGAGTACCACATTCAAAAACAACACATAAATATACATGTAACTTTATACAAGAGCACATGCACTAAAAAGTACTCTTCATCTTCCTTACCTTTACAGCAGAAATATGTCCTTCTAGTACATGAATTGGACTGTGACTGACTGTTGGGCTCCACAAACAAATAGTGTTGTCATTACTTCCAGATGCTAGCATTGAACCGTCAGGTGACCATCGAAGTCCACATACTTCCATCTTGTGGGCCAGTAGCTTGCATAATAAATGCTCTCCCTGTCGTACATCGTGTATAGCCACTTCACAATCTTTTGATCCACTGAGAGGGAGAGAGTGGGAAAAAAGGATATTAAAAGAGAAAGAAATAAAAGCCACAAGTACCTAGCTAGTAAGTGCAGGTGCCAATGTAAGCAGCTCACACGACCAGTGTGAGCACGCATTGTCCGAATCTTCTTATTGATATCCGAATCATACAACTAATTAAAATAATAATGACAAAAGCAATATCATTTCCTGCCACTCTACCTGTATTCGACCATTGTCTAGTCCAATTGCTAGAAAGCGACCTTTCTCTGCCCATGATAGAGCAGTGATCATTACGCCTTCGTATCCAATCCCTTGCAACTGCTCCACTTCTTGCGTCTCGCCATACCAAAGGTAAACCTTTTCTTTTAGGGCTACTGCTACAACATTCTTCTTGCTCCAATCAAGCACGTTCAAATCTTTTAAAAGAAGAATAATAATTTTATTATCTTTTATTAAAGGCCGGGGGGTCTTTAAACGTACAAAAGTCGTTAACAATATCCGGAGCATCTAAAACCTTCTCTGTCTTCGTGTCAATCTTCCTTCTCTCCTCGAAATGCAGGTCTCCAAATCTTTTAGTGATGGAATGAGAAATGGAGGCACTACTGCCCACAGGACCACTTGTAACATACTGTGGTAAGTGATCATCTATCATGATACAGAGAGATCAGTGCAATGGTCACTTTTTGGTGAAAATTTGTAATTTTAAAACCCATCACCAAAAAATTGGCAAAATAAAGTTTCTAGCTTTCTATTGTAACTTTATAAATACATACACATATACATGTACATGTAGAAAAAACAGCAGCAACTCACCATTTCTTGGTGTATGGAATGAGAGTACCCCTCTGGGTACACTACCCTTACATGCTATCGACAGAAGTGACTTGCGGTACACCTCATCTTGAGGATCCTTCAGCTCATCGTCACTCTCATTCTCTTCGTTTGCTGGTTTCTGCTTTAATAACAAATATGATCCATACTCGTTTTGAATCGTGTTCCTCTTTGGGATAAATCTAAGGAAAGACAGAAAAAGGAGGGGTTGGATCGTTAATACTAGGAATCTCACCGACAGCTGTTAACTGAGCTGGATGGAGTCACACCAGGGCGAGGTGTGACGCCAGGAGTGTGGGCAGATTTGGTTTTCCTGGTTCTACTGTAACTGGGAGTTTTGGAAGAAGACTGAGAGAGATTGAGAGGAGCAGTATCAGTTCTTGGCTTCGTTGGAAGCCTTTTCCAACGCTGATCTGGGGCACTGGAGTCTGGGAGGACTCGAGGATGAGTGAGACCGGATAAATGAGAAGATGAAGTAGCCATAAGAGAAAAGAGAGAGGGACAGTTCAGTTTGAAATTGGAATTGGGAGGGAAATAATGACGTCATCAGCAACACGTGGGTGGGCGTGGTATAGTCTAGAAAATTAATAATGCATGAGCACATTTTAATTTTTTTGCATTTTTGTTTTATTTTCAGTTTTTAAATTTTATTTTTCATTTTTTGTATTTTTTCTGTTTCCCTTTATTTTAAAAAATTATTTTGTATTTCTAAAAATTTTATGAATTTTTAATTTTTCTCAAAAAGTATTTGGTGAAAAAGTATAACTACGGCATTTAAAATTAAAATGAGCATACTACAGTCCATGCTCAATCAAATAGTCAGCCATTTTTTCCATGACAGCATTACAGTTTCCAGGCTGGACACCAACTCCATACACACCAATCAGTAAAGCACGTTTCGTCTTCACAACACAGACGCCAGAGTCAGCTCCTTTGCGACCATACACTGATCTCCCAGGATCATCTCTTAACAGTATGTAGCTCCGATTCCCGACTTTGATGCCAGATTTCTTAAGTGTGGTGGTATCTCCCGTGATGCAAGTTACAAGCTTTGCTACTTGCTCTGTGGTCACCTGAAGAAAGTCAAACAGCAATAAAAACAATGATTGCATTCTAATTCTACATCATTTGCAGTAATGTGGAATGGGCAAAGGTTAAAGGAGTTGTGGAAGCCTAGAATTGCTTAAAATTTGAGCTCAATAGCCATTGCAAATCTAGCATTGTAATTATTAGGTTGGATGTTTATTGGTATCTATGGTAACCAGGCATATTGAGTCCAAAGCTCACATTAAATCCATCTGATGTGGCCCATGCCTCTCCGTCCAAGCCGTGTATGGCGGCCATTGTCACCTGCTCGGTTTTGAGGAGAGCATCGTCCACGTATCGCTGCCATTTCTCTTTCTTTGAGATGGACATGGTCCAAAGGATTGTTTATGTCTTCTAAAAGGGTGTGGCTCATAAAGGAATTTATTAGAGGTGTGGCTCATTAATTATGAATGTCAACACATGGTCAACATATTCAATTCACTGCACAATAACTCACTATTATTCAATACTCATAAGTCATAACATGATACTGTTTTATACAATGAATAAAATAAAGATACATTTGAATTATATGAAGATATAACATTAGAATGTAAATGCCACAACAGCACCAGAGATGAATCCACTTGAAATAAACATATGAGTCTGAGCAAAGTCGTAAAGTTTTTGAAACACTCCACCCTGACTGGCTGCTTCTTCTCCACTGATGGATCTCACATGAGTCTCAAATCGTCTCATATTGTGTCTAGCAAGTTCTTTGACTCCTTCTGTGTTTATTGACACAATACCTAGTGACACTGCACCCTAACAGAAAGAGGGTTCATCAATAGCGATAAGTTATAAATTAGAGAGACTTACCTGTAATGCAAGGAAGCCACAGCCGAGAACGAAAGCAGCTGTTCGACTGACCTTTCTGAACAGATATCCAGATACCCTAGGAAATTAAAATAAAATAACAACATTGATTATATAATTTTTAATAATAATCGTAATAATTTTTAATGGGCCAATTATGTGTCCCCCTTGTACATCGAATACCTTGCCTATCTACCAATGTCCCTAATAAACTAGTACATACCATCCAATGCCAAATCCCATTCCAAATTGTTGGACAGGGGACGAGCGAATAGCAAGTGCCATCACTCTTCGCTGGACCACTTGCAGTCTGTGCCTATCGAACGTGATGGCATCCAGCATCTCGTTCCCTTCTTCTCTCATCACATGGTTCATTGTACGATACACTGTTCCAGAAATATCTCCTTTTGTGTCTTCTTCAATGTCAGCCATTTTCTAATGATTCAATATGTAGGCGTGGCCTCTCAAATCAGGCCACTCCTACTACTCACATGCCATCTGAGCATTCTGAGGTTCTGCTCTGAAATCTGATGCAGGACAGCAGGAAAAAATGAGCGAGAACCGGGAGGCCCCAGGTCAGTTTCAAGCTGTTCTAGTTCCCCTATATACTTTTGGGCTCCTCGAGATATTTTTTATTATTTTCCCAGGCCCCAGTAGAAGGAAGAGCCTCCGCTCCTCCACCCGTCCCTCTCTCTTTAAAATAATGGATCCGTCTTGCATCAGCGAGCACTTTGGCATATCACTTAACTCTGATTCCTCCTCAGACGACGAGGAGTTCATTCCAACAGATGCAGCTGCTGTGTCTGAAGGTAACCTCTCATTCATAATACATTGTACTTTAATACTGCAAATGCTCTTTAAATTCTATTTTTTAAAATTGAGCTATTTTTTATATAAGCTGGTTATTTTTGTTGAATTTAAATTATGTGGATGAGGGCAGCTGCCATGGAATGTTGTTGGTTTTCGATTTTTAAAAGCATGTAGGAACTGTTCCATAATTCTACATGTATTGTATTGTTTGTTTTGATTTTCAGTATCTGATGATGGTGCAAGTGAATCAAGTGACAGTGAGAAAAGTGAGGAAGAGGAGGAGGGGGAGGAGGAGGAGGAGGAGGAGGAAAGGGAAGAGGGCCCAGGGGAAAGAGATACCATCAGTCCCACCACTTTTGGTAAGTGGATTATATTGTGTAACAACATAAGATTAAGTGTTGCTGCATTACTTTGCATGTAAGACCTACATCATGTACTATCCATTTATGATGCAGCTTCATTCATTTTTATAACGTTATACATTTTAAAAATTCAATAGAATCAGTTGACATGGCCGTCACAATGACTAACGATGAATCCACTCCCATTTGCTCTGTCTGTCTGGAAACAGCGTAAGAGTTTTTATAACCTCTCTCTCTCTCCTCACCCTCTCTCTCTCTCTTTTTCAGACATGATCACGATATTGTAACTTGTGATGCCTGTGGTCTCTCAGTCCACGAAGGTATAGTTTCAATTAATTACAATACTCCATGGCAACAAGCCACTCCCACAGGTTGCTATGGAGTCCCTGAAGATGACGGCGTTGATGAGACCCAGTCTAATCTCTCCTCTTTCTCAACCATACCCTGGTTCTGTGATTCCTGTAGAGCTGGAGTTGAAAACCCTGTATGTCACTGATCAATCACACACACTCTCCCCCTCTCTCTCTTTTTCTCTTATAAATTTTAAATTCATTTCTTTAGTCCTGTTGTCTCTGCCCAGTTGAGGGTGGGTTATTCAAGCAGGCCATTAACGGTGAGTGGGTCCATATTGTGTGTGGACTCTATTGTGAGGGGGTGGAGTTTATCAACCCCTTGCTACTCAGCGGAATAACTCTTGACCAAATCAACCCGTCAAAATTTGGGGCAAAGGTGAGTGGGCGGGATTGCTTTTGTGGGCGTGGCAGTATAAATATTTGATATAGAAAATAAATTTGTATTTATTTGTTTTATTTTGTAGAGCTGTCAGTTGTGTGATGAAGACTGGTTGAGTCAGACTGGTATATGCATACAGTGTGATGCTGGACTGTGTAAAGTCTACTTTCATGCTACCTGGTAATTCACACTATACATGTCTCTCCATCGGGTACATGGTCTTTATAAAACCACCACTTCCCTTGTCAATCTTGAAGCCTGAACTGCTTGTAGATTTACATGTACATGTATTATTATTTCTTACTTGCTTTCACTCGACCTTTAGCCATTTTGTATGTAAGGGAATTAAGTCTTTCTCTGTCTCCTTAGTGGTCTTAAGAATGGTTTATTGTGTGAATCTGATGATAGCGTCAGGAGCAGCCTCAGCCCTAATGAAGGAAGACCAAAGAAGAGGAGAAAGGTAGTGATTAAAGAATGAAAGAGTTGATTGTATGTACATGTCAATGTGCAATGTACAAGTATAAGGGACCAAATTTTGCCAAAAATGAAAGTTAGAAAATTCTCCATTTAAAATTTTTTTCTGATACGTATACATGTTCTTATATTGTGTTTCAAGTTGGAACTCATTTAGATAACATTTGGATTTTTTATGAATTTTTAAAGCTCCTCCAAAATTGGGCGAAAGTCCCTGTATTATAGTACAGGGTCATTGACCAAATTTTGCCAAAAATGAAAAGGAGAGAATTCTCCATTTTAATAATTTTATCTGATACATATACATGTTCTTATGTTGTGTTTCAAATTTGAACTCATTCTGATCACATTTGAATTTTTTACGAATTTTTAAATAAATGTAACGTCTTTCACTTACAGGAAGAGATCACTGATCCTTACTTTGCACATTGTCTCGCTCACAGTGATAAAAAGGAAGTAAAACGAAAGGTACCGTTCCTGAGTTAAGAGCACATCATGTGCTATTTTGCCTTTAGAAAAAGAGATACTATAAAATGATTGAGAGCATCAAAAGATTCAAAAAACCTGAGAATGACACAAGAGTGAGTATGATTTTGTGTTACTATGGACTAGTACATCCACATCTCTCTTTTTCTTTCTCTATCAAGCTTAATAAATATTTACTTGAAGCTAATGAATCTTACTCTAAAATGTTTAAAGAGATGAGAGAATGGTATCAACCAGACAAGATAGTTAAGCAAGGTCGTCGTCTCTTGCAATCTCACCCTGAAGGTACATGTCTATATAAACTTCACCCATTAATATTGTTAATCTTTGTTGTATGCTGCAGCTTTCAAATTGCTCACAAGAAAGGCTCAGCTCTTAGGGTTTGGGCAAGATGTAAGCTTCAAAAATGCTCCTCCCTCTCTCTCTCTCATCTTTCATTTTTCTTTCACAATATTTTGTACTCATATTTAAAATTGTCTCCTTTTTTTATTTGTCTCTTTCTCTCCTTTAGAGGACGACTTTATCTTCTCATTCTTATCGTGGTAACGTACCAATTGGTTTGACTGAGGAGTTCGTCAAGTTTTTTAACAGTCAGTGCTTCATTCTTTGTGTTTATTTGATGTTTAAGTTTCAATTCATAAGGTCGTATGCTGAAGATTAACAAGTTAAAGACAGAAAATGATCAGCTGTCGGGAAAACGCTCGCAACTGAAGGACAAGTCACTTAAGATACAAGAGGCTAGGAAAGAAGTAAAAGATCTTTTTCCCCCACGATTTTAAGTTTTAAAAATTATCTAATTTGCCTCACCTATTTTATCTTTTTTTCAAGACGGATGCTGAATTGGCAGCTGTCAAACAAAACTGTCACATATTAAGTGACAGAATTAAAATCATTTGTACCCTAGCTAACGAAGCAGCTGGAAAGGTAAGTGGCTCCTGTTTGAATTAAGATTATTCTTGCTTTTATAAATTTTACATTTTCACTCTCTCGTTTCATTATTATAGCCAATCTTGGATTCATCAAAATATCTTGTTGATATTCATGATGATGACGACAATCCCAACTGCAACAATGACCACACCTCTCAAATGTAAAGTGTACTATAGTCCAGAATAGATGCAGCTAACAACTCAACATTACATGTGTATCATATTTTAAAATTATTTAAACCAAATAAACTTCATTAGTACACAATTCAATGTGCACAGCTGCATAATGTGATTTGTATTTTGAATCTCCCGCAGGTGCTGCATTTGTAAAGGATGTAATGATGACCACCTGATGGCCCAGTGTGATACATGTAGTCTCTACTATCACATCAACTGCTTAGATCCTCCTCTTACGAGAGTCCCTTTAAAAACCTCTAGACAAGGATGGTAATTATTAACATATAATACACATAGATATTACCATGTATGTATTTATGATCATATCCCCATCTTTCCTCTCTCTCTTTCTCCAGGCAATGTGAAGATTGTGGTTTAAATAGTGAGGATGAGTTAAAGCCAGCCATCCCACACAACTCTGATCCACAGTCAAGTTTTGGTAGGAAGATTAACTTTTCAAACAACTGGCAGTTCATAGTATGAGAGAGAGAACTGGAAAGATTTATTGTGAATTTTTGTGATATTATTTAGGAATTTTCTCCATTAAGGAAAGTAAGGAGACAAGGCAAAAAAAGAGGAAGGAAAAGAATATAAAAATATTCAGGAAAAAGAAAGAAATAAATAATAATAATAATAAAAATAGGTGAATGTATTAGGTGATAATATTATTTTTTTGTATTTTCACTATATACTTATATGAAGATATGACTGACTTATTACGTACATGTAGATGTATTTTTTTAGTGAAATAGATAGATTATTTTTGTGGAATAGATATTATTATTACTTATTTAATATTAATTTTAATAAGTCAATGAATCATAATATATTGTATTGTGCTTGATCTTAGTATTTATATACTTAGAGTACATGTAGGAATAATAATGATCACTAGTATTGATGTGCTAATGTTAAGTTGCTTGACAGAATTGTGTCATTATGAAACTGGAAATGTCAAGGAGCTGGAGATATTCGTCTGCTCCATCAGATAATCTCCTATCCACAACCTATGAACAGAACAAAATGTATCAATATATATCAGAAAATGTAATAAAAATTGGGGGTGATTTTTGAGCCTATAGTACAGGGCATTTTTCAGAAATTGACCAATTTTTAAAAATGACCATAACTTGAAAAATATTAATCGGAATCGTCTCAAACTTTCTACATAGCATAAGGACATCAATATGTATCAGAAAATTTAATAAAAATTGGGGGTGATTTTTTAGCCATTTTTTTGGAAAAAACCATGGGCTATAGTACAGGGATTTTTTCAGATTTTGGCCGATTTTTTAAAATGGCCATAACTCAAAAAAATTAAGTCGGAATCAGCTCAAACTTTCTACACAGCATAAATACATCAATATGCATCAGAAAATGTAATAAAAATTGGGGGTGATTTCGGAGCCATTTTTTTCAGAAAACATTGCCCATGATCTAATTGATCTTTGATCAGTTGCTTACCGCCATCTGTTCACATATTGCTGACTTTTGTAAGTCGTTCAATTCACAATGAGTAATAATGACATCATTCAACTAAAGAGACCGTCACTCAAGAGTATATGCACACGATATAATTTAAATACTTGATTCATAATCTGTACAGCTGGAAAACCTTCTGCGACAAAATTCTATTAACAGACATACTAGTTTAAAAGTTATGTACCAAAAATTATCACAAAGTACCTTTACTGCAGTTTCCAGTTGATCGTACGAGTTTGACGAGCAGGTCTTGAGTAATCCTTCAATGAGTGATTGTGGCACTACCTAAACAAACTACATTAAATACAGCTGGCAGACCGTGTAGTTTCATAAAAACAACTCTTCCATCAATTCTTACTCCTGCAATTTCCATTATGTCCTTTTCAGTGACTTCCTCGTCTCCTTTAAGTCTGTAGCCACTTTGAAGAAATGTTATAGCCTTTTAAAGCGTCGTATCATTAGTGTACAAGTATAGAATGATTCTTATACCTTTCTCATATCTCCATCAGATGTTTCTATTATCCTATCTATGGCCTAAAGTATTACAAAAATTAGAAAAATCTCCTCATCCTCTCCATTCTTACCTTCTCATTACATTTCACATTCTCTTCTCTACAGATATATTCCAGTCTGGTTCGTAAAATGGCCGAGGAGAGAGGTTTGAAGCGAAACTTTGAGCAACGTGAGGTCAGTGGCTCAATGATACGACTGATGTAATTACAAATGAGACAGAATCTTGTTGAAGTGGACTCCTTTTCCATTGTCCTTCTTAAAGCAGCCTTTTATAATAAAAAGGTAATAGAGTACACAATTATTTTTTTTTGCTCTAACTTGAGCCGCTTGCGTCATGGAGTCTGCCTCGTCCAGTATGACTATCTTGAAACTGGGACATGGTTTACCGCTAGTCATGATGATGATGATCATGTGACAAGTGTATGACTGACATGTGACTTACTCTGGTCGACTGGCAGAGGCGGAGTGTCGGGCGAAAGACTTTACTTTATCTCTGATAACCTTAGGAAAGAGAAGAAAATAAATAAAGAAAATGTTATTTATATATTATACCTGTATTCCTCTATCATCTGATGCATTTAATTCCAGTATACGTGATTTATACAAATCTCTACTACAAATTTAAATAATAATACTTACAGGCATCTCTGCCAATTATTAACTGACCCAAAGAGTTCGTGGGCTATTGCTAAAATGGCTGACGTTTTCCCAGTACCAGGTGGGCCGTAAAAGAGAAGATTTGGAAACTGAAAAAAGATATAGCAACTTCCTTTTTTCATGTATAAATTGTCATGCAAAAATATATTTAGTTACCAAATTACCACTATTTATGACAATCAAACTCACATCAGACCCAGTTAATGTCTTTTTCAATACACTCACGACTTCATCCTGATGCACAACATCGTCAACAACTTTGGGACGACTAGAATTAGTAGAGGAACAAGTAAAATCTTTTATTACTGACTATAATCCGTACTATTTCTCTACCCAGGGGACTTTCCTCTTCTCGACGGGACCTTGCTGAGCCGAGTTCTTACTTCCTCCTACGTTCTTGTCTGCTCCTTTACTTTTGGCTCGCCCTCCAGGCTGGAAGAAAGCATCCATGCTTATTCACTAGGCACTAGGTAACGCCCATACAGCAACACACACGTGGCATATTTAGCTAAAGTGTCAAATCAAAGCAGATCTTGGTCATTAATAACTACAGATTTATCACTAAATATTGATGGCACTGATGCTTCAACGTCAAACATCAAACACTTCTAATAATTATAACCAAATACATCAATAATACAAAAAACAGCTCCAGTTATAGCTGGTAGGCACTCATCAAGAGTGCAAGTCATTTCTACCAGCTATACAGTAACTGCAAACAACAGGAAATATAAATAAATAAAAAGATAGTTAGGAGTTTAGTGCATACAATGTATTAATTGCTATACATTTAGAAAGGAGTATAGATCAGAGCATAGCTATGAATGAAATCAAGGTGTTAGCTAATGGTGCACTTTTTATTCTGTTTGAGTTCATCACAGTCTGCAGTCTCTTGAGGTTCCTCTCTCATCTTCCTTTTGCTCTTTTTCTTCTTTCGCTGTTTCTTAGTTTCCCCTCCACTCTCATTCATGAGCTCGCCATTCACTGGAGTTATCTTGTAGTAGCTGTCACGATTGACTGATCTTTTGGAAGAACTCTTTTCCAGTGTTGCCTCTCCCTCTCCTTCACCTGATTCATTCTTTGTCTGTTCCACATTAACTGCTACATCCACTTCTTGTGTCTCGGCTGCTGACTCAATCGGTACATCAAAATTTAAAAATGATCCACCTGATTGCTTTGACTGTACCGAGACCTTACGAAGTTTTTCCTGTGAGCTTCCTCCTACCCCAAAGACAGGTGCTGGCGCGTGAGTGGAGAAGGAGGATCTTGGAACGTGGTGCAAGGACACAAAAGAGTCCGAGTTTTGTTTCTTCATTAGCTTGTCTTTCTCGGCTTCAATAACGACATATTTGTGCGACGGTTCAACAAAGTATGTTCGCTGTTTTGTGTCCAGTCCTTTGACTGTAATCTCTCCACGGGATGTCAGAGTGACCGGCTTGCCAACCAAAGTACTACATGAATGAGAAAGTGATAACTCTCTATTCACAATACTTAGAAGTTAGAATTTTGCTATTTGCCAATAGTAATTAGATAGTACGATGCTGCATAATGTGTTTGTAGTATCTATGGTTTTAGGCTATGCTTAGTTGTTTACACAGTAACGAAAAAAAGCAATCCGCAATGTAATCCGTATAGTTTTGTGCCTGTTTTATGCTTCTGTTTACACGGAAACGAATAAAAAGGCGATAGAATTTTGACAGGACTTTATAGAGGCTAAAACTGTGTTCAAAGTGTATCATTTTAAAAAAGATGCTTCTCGCATTGCTGTGTAAACCCAGCCTTAATTACTCTATTACATAGAGTACAATGTGAAATGATATTACTATTAAATGTACATACAAATGAAACAAGAGCTCACTTGAAAGTAGAGGCACTGATGTGTATTTTACCAGCTGTTCCATGCGATTCCATCCGACTGGCGAGGTTAACCGTGTCACCAAAGAGACAGTACCGCGGCATCAGCGTACCAACAACACCGGCCATTACTGCTCCAGTATGAATACCGATACGTATCTACAAATGAAAGCAAGTGAATACTTGAACATGAACATGAATATCAGCAAGTGAATTCATTATGCCTATATCACCTACTGTGAATATCAGTAAAATATTTGAGTAGCTCTAAGTCATGCAACGTTAATGTTTATCCTCATTCAATGCATGTGTGGTGACCCTGTATTCATCTCCTAATTATATTTACTATGTAGTACAGTGGAGTGACTCTTCTCTTCTGTAGCATTGACGAATGTTTCAAATTCCTTTCATTTCCTCCTCTCCTCTCCCTCACAAAAGCAAACACTCATTACTGACATTATGCATTCTGGCCTGCATGTTCATCACACACGTGCATAATAACTAACACAATAACATATGGTCTTACTGTAGCACAAACAATAATTACATTACAGGCATGCATATACACACAAATAAAGAAGCAGACCATTGTTTTATACCTTTAGTGGTTTCCCAGTGGTTGGGCTGAATATTTCACTGGCACTCGTTCTCATTTGGAATGAGAAGGAGGTGACAGCGTAGCCGTGATCCTCTGCTGTCTCCAGTAGACCAGCAGTCACCATGTAAGCATCTCCTATTGTCTCAACCTTTGGAGAGAGACAATGACAGAAAATAAGTAAAGACAGTTAACTTTTCATAAAGAAATTTTTATGTACATGTAATGCATACTTTGTAGACTTTAAATTCGTCTATGTAGCTGTCAAATCTTGTATAAAGATTATTGAGCATTTTGACCACTTTTTCTGGATGATCACATTGACTGCATATTGTCGTAAATCCTTCTATATCGCTAAACAAAATGGTGACATTTGAATGAAACGTAGCCTGAGCCTCTTCACCATGTTTAAGCTGCCTAGCGACAGGCACTGGAAGCATTGCATGGAGAAGGTTATCAGCTCTCTCCCTCTCATTCTGTACCCTGGTCTTCTCCTCTTCAAGTCGGAATTTCATCACCTCAAGCTGCGAAGCAGTGTTCATCTCAGCTCTCAACTGGTGATTGAGTAGAATGAGATCTCTTGTGACATCGTGTACCGGTATATCGCTGAGGTACAGACCTTGGCTCTCTAATTCTTTGATGCTCTTGACCCTCGGGGAGCCGATAAAGAGTATAGGACTTGTGGACTGAGAGGAAGAAGTGGGAACCATCTGACCACGAAAGTGTATTGGGGGGACATCTTTGCCTGAGGAAGCCGTATTTGATTTTTGCTGTATTGTTTTGGCTTGCAATACAAATTCATTGTGGACACGAGAGCGAATGTGCTGATACGTAAAGGAAGGAATGGCTGGACGGATTATGCTGAATATGTCGGTTAGTTTCATTTGATTGTTGATCGCGAGAGGGAACAAGCGACTGAGGGACACACCCATATACTTGATGACAAAATTGCAATCGAATATAATGTGAAACGGGAAAAGGGAGCGGAACAGGTATGGGGTTATCGGCCAGTCTTCTGCTGGTATGAAGATGCTACCACGTCTAGAATGACTGGGGGTTACCATAGAGAGATGGGGAAGGAGGGAAATCGGCATGGAGGATCGATTAACAGGCTGCAAGACATTAGCAATTTGGCTTCGAATGGACGAGGCAGACTCGAGAGATTTGTCAACAGATTTGGCATCTTCATCGATCACTTTATTCTTCGTCTTTCTAACTTGACTCTCATCCTCGTCTTCATCCTCTTCCTTTACTCTCCAGAGCTCTAACTCGCTGTCGTATCGTGACACATTCACAAAAGGACACGTTTGACTTTCTGTAGTGAGACCAGAGGGAGGATGAGCAACTCCAGCAATTCCAGCAATAGGTCCCTCCATTTCCATTGCCTCTTGAACCAAAATGACACTGTTTCTGTTGGAGTGTTGTACGCCAGGCATAACCCTCTCACCTTGCAGTCCTGTGAAGAGAGAGAGAGAGAAGGAGAGAGAGAGAGAGAGAGGGGGGGGGAGAGAATGATTACAAGTGAGTAGATCTATACTACTAACAATGTGACTATACAAGAACAAAGGAATGTTAATGAATACTAAATCCTTTACGTAAGTATTAAATATTCACGGAATTAGAGAATGCTTGTACATGCGTATACTATATCCACTCCCTCCCACTTATCCTCTCTTCTCTGCTTACTATCTATCCATGAAGGATCAGAGCGGCTGGATTCCTTTACGGTTATGGTAAAGACACAATGGTGACATAGTGCAACGCCTTCCAGCTTTTCACTCATTTGCAACTCCATGTCAATGTCAAGCTTGTAGAAATCCTTAGCTACGGCCCTCACTATTCCAATGACTATCGACTGTAGACCTGCTCGACAGGAGTAGTAATGAAGCTGGAGTCCTTCCTCTGTCTTCTCACACTGGAAAGAAGGTGCTCTCATCTCGAGGTAGGTCGTTGATAAGTGGGTGTGGAGTGAGTCCAGGTTGACCAGAAACCCAAAGAGGTCGTGTCCGAGTGTGTTTAGCATGTAGCTGTGCCCAGACTGCTTTGTCTTCTCAAAGAAATGCTCACCAAAGCTCTCTAGCAGTTTCTCGAGAGGTAAATCTGTAGAAAAATGGACTTATTTCCCCTTTCAAAATACATGTATATAAACACAGCAATAATGTGGTGATGTCACTACAGACAGGACATAGTACATTAAATGGTTTAATCAAGAGTGCATAATGGGCTAATGCCATCGGTGTGCATTATACAGACAAGTGTAGATGTACATGTACATAAATAATCTAATTTTAGTCCAATGCCCATTACTCATTCATACTCTTAATGGCTTAATGAAATGTTTGCATATCTTCTCTCTTTCTGCTCTCTCCTTCTCTTCTTACCTAGCACGTCACAGGCCGCTTGCACGATTTTGAAAAGCTTCTCTTCATCGTAGTACTGATATGTCATAAACTCTACTTCCTTTACTGCAGCCTTTTGGCTAGTTGGAAAGGATGACAACATAAATAAAGTGCAAGTCAATTGATGTGTGTCCATGCATGTTGGTAGAGAGAGCGTGAGAGAGGAAGGGAAGAGAGAGTAAAGACAAGGATAATTGATGCCATAGTAATAAGGATAATGCAGCTCCTTATTGTAAATACTATGCATGTCCCTAGTTGCAAACCACAAGACCCCAAGGCCCTAACTCCTTCATTTATTAGCAGAACGCTTGGCATGTACTGTTCAGTCAAGAGCTGAGAAACAGCTGACTTGAATTAGGCCGAGCGTCTTCTTACCATATTTCCTTCCATTTGGTGTCGTCTCCCTTGCAAACCTTGAGCACCAGGCCTTGTACTGTGTTGTATATGAGACCATACTGTGAAATAAGAAGATAAAGAGGAACGTCATAAACACTAAAGTGACACTCTAAACGATTGAAGCTTACCATTACAAGCTGTCTGGAGGAAACCACTCTACCGAGTCTTTAACTACAGGCAAAATCTGCGCTGGAGGCTGGAGTGACTAGCTCTCAGAGAGAAATTGCGTAGAAAGGAAAGAAAGCAGAAGAGACGGACCCTAGCACGCAGACCTATGCGCGGCACATACGAGGTCCGCCCACGCAACAAGCATAGCTTAATGAACGGTCGTCATGACAACTAATTAGATATTCATTAGCTGTTGTCATGCCAACCGATTTAATTTAACCCCTTCTTTACCACTAGACTTGGGCAGGGAAGGAGGAGCAGTGAGTGTGTGAGTCTGTATACTCGTTCTGTCTCTTTCTCTAAGAGTGAGAAGACAAGATGGCTGAGAAAGAGGAGAGCTCAGACTCGGAGAACTTTTACAGTGCAGAGGAAGACAACAACACTTCAGACGAGAGGAAAAGAAAGTACTTGAAAAATTATAAAATGCACTTTTCCACCATCTTTTAAAAACAGACAAACCGAAGAGAAAAAGAAGAAAGAGGCATCAGCTGAGCCTCCACCACCAGAGATAGAGGAGCCTGAAAATAAAGAGGATCCTCCTAGGGAGACGGTGTTAATTAAACCAGAAGACAATGAGAAAGGTTTGTATATACACATTCTTTCTTTGTTTAAAAACAGCAACAATACTTAGAGAGTATACCCATTCCACCTCCGAGACGAAAGCGTAAAGGAATGCTCGTGAAACAATCATCAGCTGAAGAGGTAAACCAAGGGAATGAAAAGAGTATGTACATGTACATGTACTACGTCATGACCGAAAAACTAAAAATTCATGTACATGTAGATGATAGAGAGAGGAGGGGGAGAGAGTGAAGGAGCAAGAGTGTACAATGTACAATGTACATTGTACATGTACATTGTACATGTACAATGTACATGTACATTCTACATGACATGTTTCATTTTAAACCCCAATAGACATCGAGTGCCACTAAAGGAGTTGACCGATTAACTTTAGAAGACACGAGACGGGCAAACACTTTCTCTTGGCCAAGAGGAGAACGCCCTCGAGTGGAACAAGAAGTAGAAGTGAAGATTGAGTCTCTTAAAGGAACAAGTAACGAAGAACTGCCAAACATGGAGACTCCTACGACCTCACACGAAGACGTGAGAGAGAAGGGAGAAGAAGCGAAAGGTAGAGTTCGATCCAGCAATCCTTCTGTCTCTATTGAGAACGACGTTACAATGGAACTAACCGAAGAGCTACTCATAAAACAAGAAGTCGAATCTTGTGATTCGCTACCTCTAAAGGCAATGAGTTTCAATAGCGGAGTGGGCGGAGCTGTGGGTGGAGAATACATACATGTATGCTCAGAGGAGGAGAGTGTTGATGGTGATCATACTGATGGAGACCAACCGGGAGCTACTGGAGGGGACACTGCATCAGGAAGTGATCGGATTGAGCCAACAGACAGCGTAAGGAGAAGTGTGGGCCGGGGGACTATCTGAATTTGGACACAATTATTATTGTCATAAGTACATGTACATGTACTTTGGTTAGATATGCAACGGATTATTTCCAAACAATCTTTATAATGAATGAATCAATGAATGTGTACATGTACATGTACATGTACATGTACATCACTGTTTTGATACGATTGGGTTTTGTTGTGTGTTTCACAATAATCTACTGCCACTATAATAATACATTGTTATTTGTTAGTACATTGTACATGTACATGTACAATGTATATGAGAGATACTACATGTACATGTACTTCCTATAGTATTGCTTATGTTTATGTCTGCAGGATATCCTGGGGGACATCATTGTCAAGAACTTAGACACAGGAGAGCAGATACCATTGAGCATGGCTGATACACATATACCCAAAGGATGGAACTATAATATTAATCCAGTGGATAGTTACTGTCAGCAGACAGCAGGGAGGTGAGGATAAAAGAGAGAGAGAGAGAGAGGGAGGGAGGAAGGAAAGAGAGAGAGAGAGAGAGAGAGAAGGTTTAATTTATATTGTATTTCATTTATAGCTGGGAAGGAGATTTTCAAGATACAGGTGATCAAGAAGGGCATAGAAGAAAGCACAAGTTTGTTTAAAAACTAACATATGCATGTCCATTATGGCCCCCCCTTCTCTCAGGAAAGCTAGAGTCAAGAAACTATTTTTAAGAGGTAAGAAGAAAGGTGAAGGGCGTGTCAAAGCCACACCTCCTGGATCTGATGACGAGGCTTCTCCTGAACACGATCACAGAACCTTAAAAGTATGTTGGAACCTATTCACTATATTACCTGTGTGTGTGTGTGTACTGGAGTTGTAAATAAACATGTAAACAATACAAATATGCTTATAAACAATATAATTACATGTACAAGTACTAATGGGCAAATGTGTCATCTCACTTGTACTGTACATGTGTATTATGTACTGTAATGTACACGTACATGTACGTGTACATTATAATCAGGAAATTCTTGGCACACTTCACGTGGGATATACAGTCAGGGGGAAATTACTTTATTGATTAGTAATATTGTGTACATGTTGTTTTTAGTATAAAATGGCACCACACAATAAAGGATTTTTAGAATTTGAGAAGGTTCGGTTAAAGCAGGAGCTTGAGCATAGCAAATCATCAGAATCAGTGAGAAGGGAGGGAGGGAGAAAAGGAGGGAGGGAGGGAAGGAGGGAAGGAGGGAGGGAGGGAAGGAGGGAGGGAGAATTGAATTAATAAGAAAATGAAGGGGAAGAATGATAGAGAGAGAGAGAGAGAGAGAGAGAGAGAGGAGGGAGGGAGAAAGGAAGAAGGGGTGGTATTGAGTGACTGATAGTTTATCCTAATTTACCAATAGAGAGCATTGTGGGCTGTAGAGTTTTCAATTTGTGGTCGTCTCCTAGCAACAGCTGGTCAAGACAGTGTAATGGTAAGACTTACATGTGCTAATAATTAAATTTACATGTAATTAAAATTAAATTTACATGTAATTAAAATTTAATTACACGTTTATCATTATTGATTGAATTAATTCTCGGTCGCCCACTTCTTTTAGAAAATTTGGGTTCTACGTAATTCTTATCATTTCTTTCACGAGCTTCAAGTCAAGTACGCTCGTTTTGGTAAGTACGCCTTGTACATGTACATGTACAAATGGGTGTGGTACATGTACAAATGGGTGTGGTTTTATGGCCATAAGTCCTTGCAAGTGTTCATTCCAGTGCTGATAGTTTATCGGAGAAATCAAGTATGGCTAGCAGTCAAAGTTCTGAACAGGTTTGGATATTAACATGTACATGTACATGTACATGTATAGTACTTACACTGTTGTGTTTCTTTGTCTATTTAATTCTAAAACTCTCTTTTCTCTCTTTCTCTCTCTTTCATGTTAGGATGATGATGATAAAGGTACATTTCTTGACCAACCTTTATGTACTTATACTGGACACACTGCTGATGTATTGGACCTCTCGTGGTCAAAAGTGAGCATTAATTAGAACAATGAAAGAGATAATGATAATGATGATTGATGTACTTTTATAGAATTTCTTTCTTCTCTCATCTTCAATGGATAAAACAGTGAGGTACGTGTACGTATCACTTGAAGTTACATGTACAGTACATGTACATGTACATGTATATATGTACATGTACATGTACATGTATCTATGCATGTACATGTACATGCATATACTGTGTGCAAGTAGAGTTGTATTGATGATATTTTATTGTATTTTAGGTTGTGGCATATATCCAGAGGAGAGTGTCTTTGTTGCTTTCAACATATTGACTTTGTAACGTCTGTCACTTTTCATCCAAGAGTAAGTACTCCTTTACTTGTACATGTACAGTATGTTGCTCCAAAATTTGGCCAAAGATCCTGTACATGTACATGTAGTACAGGATATTTTGTCAAAAATGGCTCCAAGAGAATTCTTCATTTTTATATTTTTTCCTGATATATATACACGTATACATGTTCTTATGTTGTGTAGAAAGTTTGAGCTAATTCCGATCAAAATTGAATTTTTTACAAATTTTTAAAGTTACTCAAAAATCGGCCAAAAGTCTGTGTACTATAGTACAGGGATTTTTGTCAAATTTCACCAAAAATGAAAAGGGGAGAATTCTTGATTTTTACAATTTTTCCTAATACGTATGCATGTTCTTATGTTGTGTAGAAAGTTTGAGCTCATTCCGATCAAATTTGAATTTTTTATGAATTTTTAAAGTTGCTCCAATTTATGATTTTTGCTTTACGTGTACATTATATGCCCCCGTAGGATGACAGATATTTTCTAAGTGGTTCTCTTGACGGTAAATTAAGACTATGGAATATTCCTGACAAGAAAGTCGCACTCTGGAATGAGCTGGAAGGAGTCGGTGAGACCCTCATTTACATGTACATGCAATGTACATGTATAATATGTACATTATAATTCCCCCCTCTCTCTCTCTCCTCTCTCAGGCTCTCATTTAATTACAGCCGCTAATTTTTGTATGAATGGTAAGTTGGCAGTTGTCGGTACGTATGATGGTAGGTGTATATTCTATGAGACTGAGGTGAGCCAAATGAATACATGTACATGTATGGTTGTACTCTAAATGTACATGTACATGTACACTGTAGTAGTAGACCTTATATTGTGCTTTCTTTTTGGGATTTTTTATGTACATGTACATTTAAATATACATTGTACATGTACATATACATGTAAATTGACTATTTTCTTTATTTTTGCAGCATCTGAAGTATCACACACAGATACATGTAAGATCAAGGCATGGTAAGAACAGAGGGAGGAAGATCAGTGGAATAGTTCCATTACCTGGTGAAGAGGATAAAGTGAGTATTGAACTACATGTACATGTACATTGCATGCATCTTTTTTGTGTTCTCTTATTTCTGTTCCTCCCTCTTCACTTTTTTCTTTCTTTTACTATACATGTGCATGTACATCTTATTTTTATTCCCTCTTTTCTTTTCTCCTTGTTACATGTACAATGTACATGTATCTTTTTCTCTCTCCTCTCCCTCCCTCTCTCTCTCTCTTCCCTCCAGATATTGGTCACATCCAATGATTCTCGTATTAGACTGTACAATTTACAAGATCATTCTCTTTCCTGTAAATACAAAGGATGTCTCAACACCAGTAGCCAAATTAAGGCAACATTCAGGTTGGGAAGATGTACATGTACATATACACAATAAAATTAATGATCACAGTAATTTGCTTTACATGTGTTGTACATGTACATGTATGCAGTTGCACCAAGTTATTTTCTTTTTCTGTGTTCCCCTCTCCCTCTCCCCTCAGTTGTGATGGCAAGTGTATCATATGTGGCTCAGAAGATAACTATATTTATGTTTGGAAGACACAGCACGATTACGCAAAGCTATCGTCGGTCAGAAAAGACAGAAATGATTACTTTGAATGCTTTACTGGTAATTAAACCAATGCAACAATAGCGAATTACATGTACATAAACTGCAACAGCTGCATGTATAATTTTATATTTCATTTTTAGCTCACACTTCACCTGTCACTGCCGTCTGTTTTGCCCCATTCCCTGGCATTACAGTTGGAGAAGGGGTCAAGGAGATCGGACATGTTATAGTAGCCGGAGATTACAAAGGAACAATTAAAGTCTATGTTACGAGCGAGAATTTATGATTTTGTATTTTTCATTAATAATACTCGTCCTCCTTCTATTTGTGCTCTCTCGCTCTCTCTCTCTCTCATTTATGCCACATCATCTCTTTTATTAATATTATTTCTTCTCTTTTTTTCATTCGTTAATTTTTAGTTCTCTCGCGACATTATTATACAATATCTAATTGTTATTTTGATAAGATAACCCGTTTAATTTTTTTGCATCACGTGAGGACACACCCATCTTTTGCCTGCGTTGACTTCTCTTTGCAGGCTTGTTCAAGGCCTGTCCAGTTGTTTGCAACCATGTCTTTGCTCTTTAGCTTGGTTCTGTTGTCTCTAGCTGGTTTAGGTGAGCTCCTTTTACATTTCCTCTGCTTCTGGTTGAAGCATAGAGTTATCTGCATGTCTCATTTTTGTAGCATTTTGCTCGCATCATTATGATCCTAACAATT
The DNA here is from genome assembly GCF_000090795.2 of Amphimedon queenslandica. Lineage (NCBI taxonomy): Eukaryota > Metazoa > Porifera > Demospongiae > Haplosclerida > Niphatidae > Amphimedon > Amphimedon queenslandica. Next base: position 549,321 of record NW_003546250.1, on the reverse strand, counting down.
GTAACTTTACATTGAGTACAAAGGACGGGACCACTTGTGCTTATATCAACGTTAAACTTAGTCTCAATAGCACCAGTGATCCTGAGGTGAGTATTGCATCACTTGAATGACATGAATTCTAAGAATGATTATAATAATTGAGTCTGCAGCATCCAATTAATAACTACCAGACATTGTAAATTATTTTTTATGGTGCAAAGACGAATTATTTTTTGTATATTATGCTACTAAAAGCTGAGGAAGATAATACAATGATAGCAGCATTACTCCCCCACTAGTCACTACTGAGTGCCAGTTTCACTGTCACAACTTGCTTTTATAACTTTTTATAGGGAAACTATACCATTGACTGCAAGCAGCACAACTTCACTACAAATGGTTCATGTTACAATCATACTGCTCATTTTAATCAAACCATTTTCGATTTCTCTTTTGAATGGAAGGATGCAAGTGATAACAGATTTAATGGCAGTGCATCTATCAATTTCACTGCTGTAAGCTGCAAGCATCAAAGATTAATAATTATTTGATAAATTTTTGTTAGTATGATAATTTTAAAGCGTGGAATGTGTCAAATTGGGCAGTTGATGGAGATCTACCAGTATCCGACAAGACTGGTAAGCAAAACTAAGCATATCTTGTTTAAATTATTTTTTTTAGATGAATTAGTCAGCTGCTCCATTGGGGATAGACTGTTTCAATACACATATGGTTTGGATACTTTCAAATCTTACACCTGCAATTCATCACTGAGTTATACCAATAGCTGCAATGTGTCCGATTTATTTGTTGTCATTAGTGACCTCCGAATTCAGGCTTTTAAATTCAATGCAAACTATACATTTGATACCGGTTAGTTATAGAAATACAATATTTGCTTAAGTAGAAAATGTTGCACGAAATTATTTTGGCTGTTGAAAGTGTGTGGAATAAATTACCGGTATATTATTGTACTACTGCTAGTGCAGTCAATCACTAATTAGCACAACTTGAGTGCAGTCTATCCAGTGTGCATTATAATGTATGCATAAATGTGTGTATTATATATTTCTCCTTTTCTCTCAGCTTACAGGTGTGATGCTGATATAAAGGGCTCTAAGTATATTCCCATTATTGTTGGAGGTGCACTAGTTGGTCTTGTTCTTGTTGTATTTGCTGCTTACATTGTTGGAAGAATTAGGAATCACAAACGGAGCCAATACCAACCAATTAGCTGATTTATTCTTGTTATTAACAATGAATTATTTTTCTTTGCTATTATTTTTGTATTACCTGCCTAGCTCAGTATAAAATTTTATTCGGTCGCCCTGTTAAAAATAATCTTTTGTAAACACGTGATTATTAATTTCTTTAGGGCGAGGTTTGCTGATTTCTGTGAACTTTCTGCCTCTCTTCTTTGTCCTTTACAACATCAAATATGAAGGAAATGTCGCTATTGTTAGGATTAACCCTTTTACTAACCTTCTTAGCTTTAGGTGAGTTGAAAGAAGTCTGTTTCTGGCTGATTGATGGGGTTGTTTTTCATATCCAGTTTAAACAAGTTGATCTCTCGTTAGGTTATACCTCGGGTTATACCGAGTCCTGCGGGTACTTAATAAGAAAAGATGGTAAAACGAGGGCTCTCATAAATGGAAGCATTACTGTTGATATTGAACAACGAGGGCCTAAAGGGACGCGTAATGTTAGTTTAATTTTTATTTTTTCAAATCTTTTTCTACCCCTCCCCCTACCTCATCTCTCATTCAGACGACGTATAATGTTACCTGTTCATCCTCAAGCGAGCTGAACAGTACTGACTGTGTTAGCTGTACTGACAAGATGATAACTGGGACTTTTTATGATGTCACTTTAACTAATAGCAATGAGAATCTTTTTGCTAATATTACTTATACATTTAAAGCTGTAAGAAGAAGATGACACATACATAATGTACATTGCAGTCATATGAATGCTTGGTACATGATTTTATCTTTTTAAAATAACTCTGTAGGACACTAAAAATCAAGATTGGTCTTTGTCAAATATGACTATCAGTATAGATGAAGATGAAGATGAAAACAGTACTACATGCATACATGCATGTGTTTTATTTTATATACTGTACTATTGGCTGAGAATCAATATTGGCAAATTGGCGGTACAGTGAGCAGCTGCCATTTAAAAACCTGCCAATTGCTAAATTTTTTATTCCTGGTTATACAGTCATGTATGCATGTGTACAGTCACTTTATATGAATTTACCTCTGAATTTACTGTTGTTCTGTTATAGACCAGACTGTGGCACTTGAAGGTTGGGTTGATGGCTATAAGTACATCATGAACAATGTGTCTCTTGATTATCAAAGATCTTACCAGTGCAAGGCTAACATGTCCTTCCTTATGAATTGCAGTGTGACGACTACTGATGGCAATATGAGCAATATGTCATCTTGTAGTGGAGAGTCATTGTATATCTCTTTTGTCAACTTTCAAGTTCAAGCTTTCAGTTTTTATAATGATCCTAATGCGACTACTTTTGGAAATAGTAAGAGCATGTACATGTGCATTATAATCTCTCTAACTCCCTCTCTTTCTCTCCCTCCCCTCTCTTCTTTCATAGGCTATATGTGTGATGCTGATACCACTGGATCTAAGATTGTTCCAATTGCTGTTGGGATTGCTCTAGCTGTACTAGTATGCATTGTCCTTATTGCTTATCTCATTGGAAGGTTCAAGAGCCGCAGACAGAGCTCTTACGAGACTCTTAAATAGAAATAACTGTTTATAATTACTTTATTTTTTGTTATACTGAGTGGTGCTTTTTACACATGGCTCAAAAATAATAAACGACCCTACCCGTTAAAATTTTAAGGGTCGACGCTAAAAATTAGATTCGATGACGTAACTGTCACATGAGCAATATCTTGTTGGGTGATTCTAGGCTAGCCGTCTTCTTTGTGTGTTAGGTTTGAGTCTGGTGCCTCCTTTTTCTCTATTTCAATCCTAACAGACGACATGCAGAGACTAACACTGGTATTCGTGACGCTACTGTCCCTTGTAGCTCTGGGTAAGTGCCCCTTCCGCATTAACTTCAGTTACCCGATCCTTTGTCTGTAGCAAGGGGAGGGGAGGTGGTAATGGCGTCTTTTATATTTTAGTAGACCCACTTTGCTAATGAATGCTTGTAATGCTATTAGTATTGAATAGTTAAGCCAATTAATGTACCATATTTATCTATTTTGTGTGGATTTGCTTTATTTGAAATTTTTCAAATGTCTATCCTATTTCGTTGCTTTTTCCATTAAATCTCATTCCTTCTGACCTTTTATTATACAGGTCATTCGTTATGTGAGTTTCGCCAGGAACTTGTTAATTTAACTGACTATTGTGCTGTTGTGAACGTTACTATATCTCTTGATTACACTTATACTGACATTGAGGGATCAGAAAAAGTATGATTCTCTCTCTCTCTCTTCCTCTCTCTTTTCCTCTTAGTTGCAATAGATTGCCTATTGCTACACATGTAATCAATCATTTTCTGTACTCCCTCCCTCCCTCTCTCCTCTCTTGTAGAAAGGCACTCGCAATATTGAATGTCAAAATGGTGTTTTGAAGACTGAAGCAGATGATTGTAACAGTCCTATTGTAATGAGTTTTGAAGTAGAAGAAGACGTGATGATCACTTTCCAGTTTATAAAGAGCAATGTAAGCCATTAAACAAGAAATCAGCCCATATTGGTAAAAGGGAGTTGATTTAGAAATTGGATTTGTGGCGGTGGTGTTGGTTTTTAACATATCACTTAATTAATGACGGTTGATGTACTTATTCCCGTTTTATTTTATACAGAATGAGTGGGATTTCAGTAATGTTTCAATAATGATTATTAATCCTGAGGAGTTTTTCAACGGCACTTTATACGGTATTGAAAGAGAAAGGGAGAGATGAGAGAGAGAGGAAGCATTTTATATTGAATAATAGTAATAATAATAATAATAATAATAATAATAGTAATAGTAATAATAATAGTAATATAACAGATATGTAAACTTACTAGGTCCTGATTATATTGCTGCATATGCTGAAAAAAGTATTATCACCAAAGTGGGACTGAAGAAATCATACATGTGTTCTGCCTCGCAATCTTTTGATCTAAAATCCAATTCCTCTAACATATCGTCCATGACACTGAAGCTTTCTGATTTGCGTGCCCAGGCTTTTGAGTTTGATAAAAATGGCAATGATCTTGAATTTGGAAGTGGTAAGTGATAGAATGAAATGTTTGATTATATATATATAATGTGTATGTTAAGACCCTGTGATAGTAGAGCTTTTTTATCTTTATTTTCTTTCTCCTGTAGCAACTCGTTGTAATGCGGACATTAAGGGTTCCAAGATAGTTCCTATAGCAGTAGGGGCAGCACTAGCAGGTCTTGTCATTATTGTCCTTATTGCTTACATCATCGGGCGAATAAGAAGCCGCAAGCAAAGCTCTTACGAGGCTCTATCTTAGTCCCTCAGCGAAGAGAAGTGTACAACTCTGCTTTAGCTCTTTTTCCCTCTCTCTATCTATATATTAATTATTATTATTATTATTATTAATTAGCTGTAATGCGTTGATGACTGTACATGTTTTTGTTGTCCATATTATTATTGTTGTTGTTGTGGTGGTGGTTTGAGCTAACACTATTATGTAGAATCTACGGAATTGCTGCTTTTGTGTTTTTCTTTCTTTTTTTCCATATTTTTATCCTCTCTCGTTCTTACCTCTGTGGGGAGAAGTCATGCTGTGAAATCTCTCCTCTCTCTCTTTTATTTCTCTTTTTCTCTTTGCTGTTGATGCACACTGTTATAAGTGAAAGCTCCTCTTGCTTTTATTAATATTATTATTATTAATTATATTATTATAAACTTTGTGCAATAAAACATTGATTATAATTTTTGCGGTTTTTAATTGGTCATCTCGGGGGAGTAGTCATTGGATTGGGGGGTGTGGTCTCAGGCTCAGGAAGTGGGTACGGCCAATTGACCAATTCAAATCCTTCGTCACTCTCGTCGCTGTTCTTCTCAACTTGAAGCAATATAAATGCTGTGTGTGCATGTGAAGAAAGATCAATTTAATACGGGGGAACAGAACAAAAATTTTGCCTTGATACGTGCATAAATAAGTTCAAAATTAAATTTTTGTAAGAGCACAAAAAATTTTGCTTTAGGACTTACGCTCTTTTGACAAGTTGTCTGCTGACTCTGGGGGTCCCCAATAAGCTGGCCTATGTCTTGTAAGCTCAAACAAATATTTCATTTTTGAGAGAACATCCTAAAAATAACACAAGAGTATTTTTAGATTATTCTGTCACTATTAATAGTAACAACAACAGTTGACATGAGCTCACTGATCTAAGCTTATCACAGAGGTCATCTAAATCTGCTTCAGTTTGGCAGAAGAAGCCCTAAAAATAACAAGTCATGAATAATAAATATAATTGAAGAACAATAGCAATGAATAATAATGAATAGGATCATAGTACCAGTGCTAGAGATGGATCAAGTTCACTGATATGGAGACGCTCAATTTGAGTCGTGTGATAAGTTGAGTCTGATACGATACCGGCGTCAGGAAGGGTGACACATGACTGGGTTTTATGAGGATCAAGATATATGAGATAATCATCTAGAGATTGAGATAGAGGAGGAAAAGATAGAAATACATTTATAAAGAGAGAGAGAAGGAAGATTAAATAGAATGAGGGAGAAAGAGAGAGATAAAGAGAATACATGTAGCTCTAAACTGACACTCCACACACACTTACCGTGATATCCAGTAAACCATAATGCGTGTCTTGGTTTCCCTCCAATGATCCCTACACTTTGCCTCACAGCAAAACAGGCTTTCACTGCCTCTTTGTACTCCATATTGAACCGCTCTTGACCCAGTCTTAAAGGAATGAAGACTAAGACAGGCCGGAAGCTGCTCTGTGGTGGTGGGGTAGCCTCATCTTGGAACGTCGTCATCCTCTCAGTTTGACCATCCTCTCCTCTCTTAGCTTTACACTGTTTCTGTATGTCCTCCATTGTTAAGTTAAGCAGGGACGCGTCTATAGACGGATCGTACGAACGCGAATAATTTCTCTGTCCATAGCGTCTTAATTTCGTATCGACAGACTTTGTGACAATATCAGGGACGTTTTCTTCCGATAGGATTTCAAAATCTTCATTTAGGGCAGGGTCGGACGAGGCCGAGCGCATTTTTGTCTTGACCGGTGTGGGTACGTGTTCCCCGTCAATTGTTGTCACTTCAACTGATCCTTTCACACCATGAGACTGTCTTGCCAGCGCCTCTGAAATAACAAGAGAATATAAATAGCATCATCTCTACTGCATATGTAGATGGATAGAGATACCCATGTACTACAGTATAATGTAGCTAGTAACAGACATATTACAGGCATTTCTGGCTACTACAAAAATCATTTTACAACTGCCAAAACTAGTTTTAATTAATTATGCACACAAAATGAAACAAAAGTCAGACCAAAGTCTCTGTACTATAGTATAGGACTTGGGAAAAATTTTGCCAAAAATGAAAAGGAGAAAATTCTTCATCTTTATATTTTTTTCTGATACATATACATGTTCTTATGCTGTGTTTCAAGTTTGAGCTGGTTCCAATCAAATTTGGATTTTTTACAAATTTTTTAAGTTGTTAAAAAATCAGGCCAAAGTCCCTGTACTATAGTACAGGGTATTTCATAGCTTCAATAGAATTCTCCATGAAACTGCTACAAGCACTATCTTAACCAGGAGACCAAAATATTATTGCAGCAGCACACAATATACTTATTGTCTCTCTTAAAATAATATTACTACAATCACACAATGAACTATCCTAACTGTACACACTAATCATTATTGAGAATTGAAACAGTAACATGTATTACACTATCTCACTTACTAATATCATCAATGACTACTAACATGTCCATTGCCACATACACAGCAACCTCACTCCATTGGTCGTGAACTGCTAGCCTCCTAAAGGAATGACATTAGGTTATGTTATACCAAAAGAAGTGGACTATTTACTTTATTGCTTGAGCAACATTATTAGGACCAAACCATTGACCCACAGAGCGACCAAAATCAGCACCTTGTAATGCTAGAGAAAGAGAGAGAGAGACTTTAAAAACAAAATGAGAGATGAAAAGAGAGCGGAAAGGGTAAAGAATGAGTCTTTCCTGCTTTAAACAAAGACATGGTTGAGGATCAAATACATGTACATGTAATTATAAAAGAGAGGCAATGGTCAAACCTACCAATCATTTGTATTGAATATTCGCTGTCCCTGTAGTCCAAAAACATCCTTAGAATCTACACAATAAAACAGAAAATGAGCAATTTATGCTAGAAATATTATGGACAGTGTCATTTATCAGTATTTAAATGTACTCTTAGACTAGTGTTGGCTGGCAAGGGATGATTATCTTTTCAACAATCCAAAAACTTTCAGTTTAACTTGTAACTGAGTAAAAGTACCTTTTGATATTTATAGTCATTTGAACTCGAGGGACTCCACCTCCAATCTAAAAGAGAGAGAGGGGGGGGATGAAGAAAAAGGTCATAAAAGATATTGAATTTTATTTTTCTCTTCTTGCCTCGTCCTAAATGTCGAAGTAAAAGGGTGTGGCCTAACAGCATTTGACCACACCTCAAAGTGCACCCCCAACCTGAGTCTGATGTATACCCAGTGTCACCTAATTAAAAAGGGTGTGGTCAATCCTATTATTATTAGTAGTAATGTACGAACCGATTGGACGGAAATTTTTACGATAAGTAAACCAAAATCGACTTTGGAGATCTTCCACAAATGAAGCTCCATCTAAAATAGTAAAAGTAAAGCTTATCATTGTAGCTTATTCCTAGCCTCGTGCCAAGCACGAGATTGCTATGCCACTAACCTCGCGGGAGGTCATACTTGACCCCGAGGAGGTATACAGTCCCTCTCAGTGGAGGAGGAGACTCTAAGAGACAAGGATCAACCTCTCCAGTCCCAGCTGTCTTCCCGCGGAGTCGAGAGGACACAACTGAAGGGAGAAGATATCTATGACCTGTACCGTTGTATGACATTTTCCGCGAATGGGCGGGGAGGTTAAAATTCACGTGTAACTCTGCTTGGGCGTGGCTCTTCGACTGTCGATTGTCGAACGCGCGTGACAACCTTCTAAACTTCTAATCTCCTTCCCTGGTCTTTCTTAGCTTATTTCTCTCTCTCTCATATACTTTCAGTTGTTCCTCTTCCTTTTATTTCTTTTCAATTTGTGTCCTTTTCCCGAGAGATGGCAAGCAGCAAAGTTGACATGTCTTTAGGTATGTGTGTTAGGGGCGTGGCTCACCTAAAAATATTTCAAACATTTTGTCCTTTTTTATCTCACCAGACGACATCATAGCACAAAACAAATCTAAAAGAGGTCGTGGAAGAGGTGGGACAAGAGGACGAGGAAGAGGCACCAATATGAGAGGAGGACGTGGTGCAACAAGAGGACGTGGGAACTTAACTGTATGTCCCCCCACAGCATCTGACCATATCTGACCATACTTCCATTCTGTGTATAATAGCGAGGGAGAGGCGGAGCTACTGCAAGAGGGACCATGTCTCGGGGAAGGGCGGGGCTCAGACGTTTTAGTGGTGGTCGTGGTCAGGGGAGTGGTCGAATTGCAATGAGAAGAGGAGGAGGGAGGGCTAGAGGTGGTATGAAGCAGGTCCGGAATACCAGCGTTCAATTCCTGAGACAAAAGCAGCGGAATGCTATACAGGCTGCCAGGAAAGACGCAAGGAACACTTCTATGGATTCCAATAGGAACTTACAGGTTTGTGTCTAAGAGAAGAGAAATACTTTGAGGAAAGAAGCAAATTCTTGATCCCATTTTATAAATTGCTAATGCAATGTAGTACATTTGGATGTACTTGTAAAGTGTACGTTTGATGTGTGATTTAATGGAGTGATGAAAAGTCTAATTTCTACTATTACAGTATAATGTCAGTCTTGTCATGGATTATATTCTCATTTTTCAGACCACTCCCACTAGAGGGCGTGGCAGAGGACGTGGTGGACGACGTCAACTTGTTAGACCTAGTTTCAACAACAAAGGACAACAACAGAATATGAGAGGAGCAGCCACAATAAGAGGACGGGGTAACGTTAGAGGACGTGGGACAGTTAGGGGGCGTGGCACAGCCAGAGGACGTGGTATTGCTATGAAACAATTAGTCAGGTTCGCCTTAATAACTATTATTAATTAATTATATTTATTTTAGAGGCGCAGTTAGAGGAAGAGGTAGAGGTAGAGGAGCATTATTACAAGCAGCTGCTGCATCCATTGCAAGAGCTAGAAAAACTCTGTACGTATCTCTCTTCTTTCCATCCTTAGTTATGCACCTTCTTTATACAGACAGCAGCAAGCAGCTACTCTAGTACAGCAGCAACCTGTAAGAGGAGGAGGTAGCATGAGAGGGCGTGGTAGGGGGAGTCGTACAAGAAGAGGGTGGGTCCAACCGCGAAACAATAACATGCAAGTCTCTGTTGTATCACCTGTAATGACAGAAGAGGTACAAATAAACTTAATAAAGAAAAAATAATGACGATTGAATGTATTTTAGATTAATCCGCTGGGTATTGATCTGTCTCCGGACTTTGGATCAACGCATCACGTAAGCTGTTTATCTTCAATTTTTGTTTTTTATTTTGAATAATTATTATTTACACAGACTAGTCAGTCATTAAACAGTCGATTCACTCCAGTCAGCAGAAGAGGCATGGGAAGACAGAGGGTTGTACTACCCAATGGCAGATCAGTTCAATACCAGATTTAACTTCATTTACAAATACACACACACACACACGAATAATATCCTTCTCTTCCAATGTACTTGCCCTCCCAATTATGATGGATTATTATTATTGTTACTTATTTTATTTAAGTCTGTAATATTAGTAAAAGCAAATAAAGAAACTAATAATAATACTTCGTACATCAAACACTCGTTAAATGATAATACTACGCATAAAATAACTATCAAGACTCGCTATATTTATTTAAATTGGTTCAGGATTGTCATTCCAGTTTGATCCCCACAGGATCAGTATTACGATAAATGACACTGTCAGATCCCGGATCCATGTTCCACATGGCCCAACTTATTGCAAAGAGAGAGAGAATCAAGGGGACCATTGTGGCAAATATGATGAGGAATATAGCCGAGAAGTTCTCCGAGCGAGACTCAACTCTACCTTTGACAGTTCCAAAAGTAGTGTTGCTGTTAGCAGAATAAGTCTCGTCCTAAAATGAGAAATAAAGAATAAAATTAACTTCCAAAATTAAATCCTGCCAAAGATGGGTCAAACTAGAAAAGATGGCCGCAGAAAGTAAAGATTCACAAAATACTACAGCCACAGAATATACCCCCTAACTCTCACCAAATCAAAGTCTATATCTCTACGAATCCTTTGCCCGTGAATTGACGTGTCGCATTGAGTAGCTGCCAACCGTCCATTCTGTGACTCAATGTACAGGCCAAGCTCAGTACACAACAACGCAAGATCAGAAGAAGTCTATTAGGACAAAAGAGGATCATATCCAACATACACGTTACACGTAGAGCATGTTAATTGTTAATTCTGCTTTCTTACCAGTTTTTCTGGTAGATTTAAAGAGGGGAAGCCTTTCAAGGCGCTGTCAATCTCGGCTTCGTTTAAGTTGAAGGCTTCCAGTATGTTCTTGATGGCACGGACTTGTTCGTCACTTACGTCACTGGGAAAAATGAAAAAAATGAAAATAAAACAAAAGGCAATACTAATGTATACTGCATGGTTTTTGCCAAAAGATCCAAGAACCCTGTACTGGGTTTTTGGCTCAATTTTGAAAATTTTTTAAAATTTGTAAAAAATCCAAATTTAATAGGAATCATCTCAAACTTGAAACACAAAATAAGAACATGTATATGTATCAGAAAACATTATAAAAATGGAGAATTCTCTCCTTTTCATTTTTGGCGAAATTTGGCCAAAGTCCCTGTACTATAGTACAGGGACTTTGGCCCGATTTTAGAGCAACTTTAAAAATTCATAAAAAATCCAAATGCGATCGGAATCGGCTCAAACTTGAAACATAACATAAGAACATGTATGTGTATCAGAAAAAAAATAAAAAATTGAGAATTCCATACTTTTCATTTTTGGCAAAATTTGACCAAAGACCCTGTACTATAGTACAGGGGCTTTGGCCTGATTTTGGAGCAACATCACACATACATTATATCCATTGACTTTCACTTACGAATATTCCCATTGTAAAACTAGAGCTTGAACAACAATGTCACCATCATATAATCTCTTAAGCTCCTGTGTCACCTACAGAAAGGAGAGAAATAAAATCATGACATTGTTGAAACCTTCCCTCACTTTTTCAACTGTGTCGCTCATTATTTTGACAGCTGCTTTCATTTGTTCGGAATCAGAAGAATATTTGACTCCCAAAGCCTGAAAAGAGAGAGAGAGAGCAACATAATGAATATTATCAATTTAAAATATGCTTCACTCTAAGTCCTGAGAAGCTAAATAAATACACATCTGGTGCTGAATCAGCAGCTGCTTTTGATGAAATCTTCTTCACAGAGTCCCTGATGGAGAGGACCGACTTTAAAAACTCTTGATCAACCTGGAAGTTATCACAATAATTTTATTAAAAATGCAACATTAATATAGATTCAACCATATTCATAGTTAAACTCACAGGAGAAGTGAGATCAAATAGTCCATTAACTGATGAAATAAGAGCATCCTTTTCAGAAAGCTCAACCTGTGAACACAAGGATACAAGGTTATATCAATAAGACTCCATTCATCCTTACATCATCAGACAAGGAGACACGTAGCGAGAGAGAGAGCCCGTCAAACAGACCAACAAAGTGAGTTAGAATGTTGTCCCCCACGAAGAGGGCCTGCTCGTCGCCTGATGTCATTCCGGTCAAACCGGTTTGATCAACAGGGTAAGACTGCTCCGAGAGAGACTCAAGGTTAACAGAGTCCGAAAGGCCATCGAGAAGAAAGAGAGCATTCGCTTTTGGACGCCTAAAAAGATTACCAAGACGAACGCCAGCCCATGTAGCAGACTCCTAGAATAAACGAAATTAGAAAATGCTTCTCCTTCCCCTTACTCTCAATATTCCCATTGTCTTTAACATTGTGTCTGAAGTTTGAAGGGCAGGAAATGGAGCAGACTCTTGGCCATTGTAGACGCCATTACCCTCCTTCCAATTATTGAGAACATAAAACTTACTCTTATCAGAGGCCTAGAAGAGAAAAGTTATATAATTATCAAAAAATTTTTAAAACTGTACTTTTGCTTCAAATTGGACTTCCCAGACAGTTCCGGTAGCTAGACAGCCAATAAGGACTAGAAAGACCAACTAAAACAAGTAAAGGATAAAGGAGAAACTCACATGCAAAGAGAGCAACAAGACAGAAAGAGGAGGCCATTTTTAGATCACGAGTTTTTGCGAAACTTTGAAATGGGCGTGGCCATTTAACACCCACGTAGAATGGGTGGGGCTCACTAATGAAAAATAAAAAACATCATAAAAACTCCAGTTAACATTAATTTCTTGGTAATCTAGAATTAGGTGAATACTGCACTTATTAAAAGATTTTATTAATTAATTTATTTATTTGTTATTTATAATAGTCCATCATGACACATGACAATATTAAAGATCTAGACTAGCTCCTCCTCCTATCTTTAGTAGCTAAAATATGGAGGCTTACACCAATTCAAGATGGCGTGACAGCAACAGTAGTCGTCTGTCAACTGGCTTTCAGTCATACAACAGCCACAATCATCATCATCCCCTCTCTGATCACGGGTACAATCCAGAAAGGAGAAGACTCAGGTAGCCTAGCCTTGTCCTTGTGATGTTTTTCTTATTTATAAATGTTATCTATATATATTTTCCCTTCTACCTCTTAGTTCTCATGAAAAGCAGAGGACCCCTTTACTGTCTGGTCCATTCTCTTCTCATTCTCCAATCCATGAAAATGGATATCATGTATATTATAGTGAAATTAATTATAATAATGATTCATCATAATTATGCACCATGCATACACACACACACACACACACACACTCATTAGCACATGACTTAATAGCTTTTAATGTCTCTCCCTTTACAGTGGACTGGAAGAGGAGGCAGAAGCAAAGAGAGACTACCCGAGGAAGACTATGCCTATCACCAGCAACCTCCTTCATTACAGTTCTATGGAAGAGGGAGAAGGTACTTAATTAAGTATATGTTCATTTTTATTAATACATGAACTCCATCACAGGGGGGCCTTTGATATAAGAAGACATTATCATGGTAGTAGTGGATACTCTTCATCTGTCCCTCCTCACTTTTCTGGAACCCCAAGCAGACCCAATAATTTCTCATGGGAGCCTCGTAGTGCTCATGGTTATAGCAACCATGGTGCGAGCTCTCCCATGCTTGATGATGTCAAATCACCTTTAAACTACTCACCAGTGTACTCTGACACACCCAGTTCATCACCTGACACAAGGTTTGACTCACCCATAAGGGGAAGTGGAGGAGAGTCACCATTAAGAGACCCTAGACGTAGAGCGCATATACGCCCTCCAGTTCAGCAGCCTCCATCTTCATATTCTCGCTCTTTTGATGAGTCTCCTCCAATATCTGGGCACAGGAGTCCACTCCCAGTCAAAGTGGCAACTATAGCTCAAGGGCAAAGCTCTGCTGCTAGAGTGAGAGAGTTTAAGAGTCACTGGCCACACATACAGTTAAAGACTCCTATTGATAATGGGACAGAAGATGACAGGTATAATAAAACTAACTCTTTTACTTATGCCCTTTCTCTCTCTCTCCTTTCTATAATAGTAATAGTTGCTCAAGGACTCGTGTTTATTTGTTTCCTCCTAAAAAGCGACCCTGCTTATCTTCAGAGTTAGTCAAGAGAGATTATAATGACACAGCAAGAGTAATGAAGAGTGTTCAAATTCAAAGAATCTTGTTTGAACATTCTTACACTCGTGCTTTGCCTGGGCAGTTAGTTAAAGCTGACAGCACCAATCATGATAGAATACCTGAGCCACCTCCTGAGAATGCTATCAGCAGATCTCTACTCACTGTCAGTGGAAGAGTCCCTTCAGTGCCAGCACCATCACAAGTTCAATCAGCACCAGCAGGTCCAGTACCAAAAGCTCAAGGACGAGAACCAGCCACTAATGAGAAGCTATCTTCAGTAGAGCTTGATTTCGACTCAGCATGTGAGACAGACTCACCAAGCAGTAGTTCTGTAACCTCAGGCTCAGATTATCATGGACTGTTAGACCTTGAAACTGATTCAGAGGGCCAGGACAGCCCAGCTCTGATCCTCTCAATCCCTTTGAGCATTTCTAGAACTACTAGACCTGACGAGGTTGATAATGTGCAGCAGCAACTAAGGAAACCGGTTTCACCCCAGGAAGCTTCTGAAACTGATGATAAAGAAAGGGAGGCAGCTACTACTCTGAGTCTCGACTCACCCACTTCCAGTGGAGGAGATGGTTTCCATCTTACCATTGAGTCTGATGAAGAAGAAGGAGAGACACTTAGAGATGGTAGTAGCACTCTTAGCAACAATCAGCTAGACAATCGTTTAGTAAGAAGTTTAAGTTATTCAAAGGTAAATTGATCTATAGCCTGCATGTTATTAGCCTCTATGTATATGTTCCCTGTAAATCTACACACTTTCAGTTACATTGTATGTCAAGGATTTAGTGATAAACATTACAAATTAATTACAATAATACATCTATAATGTGGCCTCAAACTTTCACTTCATGTACAAAATGCATCTATCAAAACTTAAATTCTAATCATTGGATTGCTTCAACTGTTCTGCTCAAATTGGTTCTTGTCTTTTAGGATGATGATAATCTTTCATTGACTTCTTCAGAGTCTTCTTCGCTAACTGGAAAAAGTCCAAAAAAGTTGAAATCACCTTTTCGTGATTTTGTTCCTCAAATCTTAGGAACAAGAAGTAGAGCTGAAACTGCTTTATGTATTAGCCTGTGCATGTTTTTCAATTGATTTATAATTGCTTTCATTATAGTGCATAAGCGTTTGGCAATAGATAAGAAGATAAATTTGAAGAGTGTTTCTGTTGACAGTAATCCTGATGGGAATCAGTTGTCCTCTAGAAGCAGCTCCGCGATTTCTCAAGTAAATTCAGACATTTTATGTTCCTTTAAAATGTCCATGCACTTTCTCTCTCACTCACAGGATGATAAGTCTCCTACTCCTAGTGGGCATAGAATTGACTTTGACAAAGAGTTCAGTCCTGGTATGTGTGCATGTATGTACAATGAGATGACGTTATAGCCTTCATTTTTAGATTTTATTAAGCGAATCAAAACAACATATTCTGCAAGACGAATTGGCTCAGGTGACTCAAATCTTCATAGAGTCTGTCGATCTGGAAGATTGGTAATGACAGAATTATATAAGGAATTTGATACAATGATAATTCCATCCAAAGAAAGGCCTAACCCTTTTTACCTTATGCATGCATGTACATGGTATTGGGGCTCCTTTTTTAATTTTACTATTTTTACAGAAAATAGTGAGATACTTCATTTATGTGGAACATGTCAATGTCAATACCCAAGACAATGCTGGTTGGACTCCATTGCATGAAGCCTGTAACAATGGCTATCCTGAGGTGGTCAAGGTGCTGCTTGAGAATGGAGCTGACCCTAACCTCACATCTTATGATGGAAGCAGGTAGGTGTGAGGTAATATTTATATGACCTGTGAGTGACTGGGTTTATATATTACCATTAGACCAATACATGATGCCATAGAAGCTGGTGATCTCACTATAGTTCGTTTATTAGTGGAGCATGGAGCCGATCTAATGGCAGAGCAAGGAGGGAAGACTCCAACTGACCTGGCAAAGTCACTAGGTCTCACTGAGATCTCAGCTTATCTTGATGGCAAGTTAAAAATTTTTTTTTATCATAAATTATTTTACTTCCAGATATGCTAAGTAATCAAGGCAAGAAAAAGCGGAGAGATGATGCAGCTAGTAAAGTTTTCAAGCCTCCCCCTCCATTGAAAAAGAACACCTCAGCCCAATCAGTTTCTAATGAAGTGCTTCATCCTCCTATCACTTTGCCCTTTGATGGCTACAATGAAAGTAATGATATTTATTACTGATATGCAAGTATATTTTTACAATTATGAACAATCCTGATTCTGTGCAGGTATCTTTGGACAAGAATTAGATACACCTGTTATATACCTCACAGCAACTGTTGAGGAGTCAGAAGTACCTTTCCTTCCCTTGTATAACATCACCATATCTCCTGGATCTAATCCCAGGTATGCTAATAATAATTGTAATAATATACTTTAGTTTTGGTATTCATTCGGCTCAAATTTTCCCAGGAAGCACAACTTTCACATCCTGTCTGACGTACTTCAAAGCTTGACAATAAATCGAGAGGATTTTTTATCAAAGCTTGAAGGAGTGAAGCTTTTTCAGCTTTCAGTGAAAGACTTTCTTCACCAAATAAAATCCAATCCACTCACAAAACATTCTCCCATCATTGAGAAGCTACAAGGATGCTCTCAGACTGACACAATAGACCTGGTACCACTCACTGATTCCTTGAGGAGTTTACTAATGATAAAAATATCAAACATTGATGATTGATTCATGAAACTCCCTATCTACAATTTTTAGTGAAAATCACCAGCACCTTTGTATATACTAATATTTGTAACTAACTACATCTGCTTGTGCTTCATTTTGCAGCATAAAAGGCCAGTGTTATCAAGGAACTGATGAATGATAGGCGCCTTGTACAATTATAGTATTTGAACTAAAAATTTTTTATACTATAATCAATCTATTGCATAAGAGAAAAAGAAGTTCACAATCATTTTCATTGTTGTACAACTCCACGTCTTGAAAGATACTAATTTATTTTTACAATAATTATTGATAACTGATACTTGTATTATAATAATTAATGATCATTATTACCAGGTGCCAAAATGTAATTAGAATCAGTGGAGACAAACAGAAAATTGGTCAGTAATTCAAATTTGATGATCCTCTTCTTCTGTGAAAGCTTCATCCCAAAAGTTATGATTGACAATGTAATGGACACACTGAAGGATAGTGTTGTGTTCATGCCTAATCTCATCGCGCAAAAGCTACAAGAAAGTATTAAATTGTAGCAGTAGCTTCTTGTCATACCATTTGAAGGAGTGTAGGCTGGCAATGTGCTACATCAGTGCTTGTCAAGTGATTCTTTGTCTGAGAAAAGAAATTAATTTCTAAACTTTAAAAGCTCTCACTTTTCTGTTTGAGTCCAATCTACGGGACTTGTTACATTTCTCACCTAATTCTTTACTTTCCATTGCTGTTCCTTAAGCAACATGATCACAAGCACATGAATATAGCATTTTACCTTCTATATCTGCTCCAGACTCAGACTGGAAATTCATTTTACGTTTATTTGTTGCTTGCCACTTTCCTTTTCCTGATCCTCTCTTCCAATTCTGACCACCACACTTACCCTGAAAAGACGGACCAGGTTCTCCCAGTAATTTGCTAACATATCTAATTAAGAGATGAGCATTAAGAGCTGCTTTATTTTTACTATACATGCATGCATAAAAATGGATAATAGTACCAAGAGTACCTATAGAGTGGAGTATCAAGGACTTGTCTTCTGTCTTTTCTTTCAAGGTCTTGCTGCTTTTTCTTGGCAACGTTTGAAATTGTGGGATAATTCCTATAGAAAATCAATAGTATTTTTTAATACATTATTGCTAGGTTTCAAAAATACATGCCAGTGTGCTACTCTTACTTCTTCCTCTCGTTTCGCCATCTCTGAGTGTCCTCGGGAGTAGTGAATTTCAA
The DNA here is from genome assembly GCF_000090795.2 of Amphimedon queenslandica. NCBI lineage: Eukaryota > Metazoa > Porifera > Demospongiae > Haplosclerida > Niphatidae > Amphimedon > Amphimedon queenslandica. The sequence goes on along the minus strand of NW_003546250.1, from coordinate 531,360 downwards.
AAAATCAGGTAGAAAATGAACCTAAATACATACATACATATAATAAACAACTGTACTAACCAATGCTATAACAACACACCACAGAGTGCTCCTTGACAACCTTTGGTAAAGCATTAAAGTCACATTGTGAACACTATGAAAATTTTGAGAGCAATAAAATATTTATAATAGTAATAAAGTCGATCACTTCCCCAATGTCAAAAAATACAATAATTTTATAATTAATCAAATAAGCTCGTACTTTGACGTGTCCCTGTACATGTTCCTGGTACGTTTCTTGAGATTTATACTCGCGATTACAAGCTTGACATGAAAACAAGTGTGGGACTTTTTTATCAACAGTTCCTTTACCCACTCCTCCCCATTGCCCTCTAGCACCATTGAAAAGAGAAGGAGGAGGGGGAGGGAGAGGAGGGGGACAATAGGGAGGAGGAGGAGCTGAGAACTGCTGGTGGTATGGATGGCCCCACCAAAGATCTTGTGGAGGAGGATGATGAAGATTATGACCTCTAAAGTGATAAGGTGAAGCAGGAGACAGACGAGGGCCAAAAGAAGGATGCTCAAAGACATAAGGAGGTCTTGGACGATGCATGATGACTCCACGTGGGTAGGAGTTCAGTTTAAATGGCAAAAGGGTTAAAATAAAACCGCCATTTTTATTTGCCTTTTAACCCTCAATATGGCCTCTGCTCCTACCCTTTCCAACTACAGGGATCACAAAGCAGATGTGAGTTTAGACTAGCTTCATTTGCTGTAAAATTCTACTAATTTACTTACTTTACCTATACAGATTGACCCCGATGATTATCAGCAACTACTAGTCCAATCCACTACCCTGTATGTTGGGAACCTCTCATTCTACACTACAGAAGAACAGATCTATGAATTATTTTCGATGGCTGGAGACGTCAAGAGAGTTATAATGGGGCTCGATCGACACAAGAAGACTCCATGCGGTTTCTGTTTTGTGGAGTATTACGAGAAGAGTGCTGCTAGTATTGCAGTGAAGTATATTAATGGGACAAAGTTAGACGGACGAATCGTTAGGACAGATTGGGACGCTGGGTTCAAGGAGGGTCGGCAGTATGGACGGGGGAGAAGAGGAGGTCAAGTAAGTTTTATGTTAGCGTTTGTTTAATTATTATGTTTTATTTAAGGTTAGGGATGACTATCGTAATGATTATGATGAAGAACGAGGAGGTTTTGGTGGTAGACACCAACAAGTAAGTTTTTCAAGTTGTTCCAAACTCGGGCCAAAGTCCCTGTACTATAGTACAGGACTTTGGCTAAATTTCACCAAAAATGAAAGGGAGAGAATTTTTCATTTTTATATTTTTTCTGATACATATACATGTTCTTATGTTGTGTTTCAAGTTTGAGCTGATTCCGATCGCATTTTGATTTTTTATGAATTTTAAAAGTTACTCCAAAATCGGGTCAAAGTCCCTGTACTATAGTACAGGGATTTTGGCCAAATTTTGCCAAAAATGAAAAGGAGAGAATTCTTCATTTTTATTACATTTCCTGATACATATACATGTTCTTATATTGTGTAGAAAGTTTGAGCTGATTCCGATCACATTTTGATTTTTTATGAATTTTTTAAGTTACTCCAAAATCGGGTCAAAGTCCCTGTACTATAGTACAGGGATTTTGGCCAAATTTTGCCAAATATGAAAAGGAGAGAATTCCTCATTTTTATTACATTTTCTGATACATATACATGTTTTTATGTTGTATAGAAAGTTTGAGCTCATTCCGATCAAAATTGGATTTTTTATGATTTATTGAAGTTGTTATACTTGTAGATTAGAGATGCAGAGTATGAAGATGACAGAGGCTTTGGTGGGGGAAGACGACATCGTTTCTCTGAGCCAGGTGGGAAAAAAGATTTGTCTGAATCAATGGAGACATAAATATACATACATTGTACACACTGTTACATTTGTCTCTCATTTCTTATTCATTCTGAAATAAGCTCCTCCTTCTCTCTCTCTGTAATTTGATTTGTTTGACTTCTTTTGGGCACATTTTGGCGATTTAGAACCAGCTCCAGCTGCTGGAAATCCACTCTAAAGGAGAAGAGTATTATAGTGCAGTTTACCAGCTCCTCTTTGCTAATTATAATCTACTGACTGTGTTTTGATCGGCTGTCAAAAGTGATTTGTAATGCTTTGTGTCTTCTTTTGCTTGATAGAGTTGAATTCTGGCCTGATCCAGCTCCTTTTCTATCTTTTCTCTTTTCTCCTTCTCATTTTCTAACTGGCTCTTCAAATCGGTTACAGTCCTTCAAAAATTTTAAAGATTTTTAAGATCAATTCACTCTGAGCTCTTGTGTCACAGAATGGCTAACCTGTTATGTGTTTCTGTTGCTATTTTTAGTTTCTCTTCTGCCTCATCTTCAACACTACCTCCAAGATTCTGATAGTGCCTCCGTGCAATGATAAGTGCATTTGTCAGTTTGTCTATTTCCTCTTGTGCTCTTTCTATTAGAAATGATTTCTATTTGTGAATCACTATGTTGCTTTACATATACCCAGTGTTTCTGGTGACTGGTTCATCATTTCTTCAGTTTCTAATCCTGTTCCACCTGCAAGTAATATTCTCATACCTGCATCGTTTCTATAGCTTTCATACTTACCTCCAAGTAATGCAACGCATTCAGTCTTTCCATATTTCCTTGCTACATCAATTGGTGTTTCACCCAAACTGTTCCTTAGTGATACTGTATACATATGAAGGAGTGATTACTCCTCTCTCTCTTTCCTCTTACCATCAGCTCCATGATCAAGCAACCACTGGAGACATTTAAGACGTCCATTGCCTGATGCTGTTAACAAAAGTAATATCCACTATAGAAGAAGATACTATACCTTTATGTGCTAGAGTTGAGCCCCTTCCATCTTGTTGATTAACACTGCAGTGACCATCCAGTATAAGCATGCTCAGAAGTTGTATGTTCCCATCACAGGCTGCCTGGAACCCAATGTGTTTTTCTTCTCCTCCTATAGTAATGGATCTTTTTAATTGTATAATAGATCTTCATGCACTTATACCTTCAGTCTCATCTATTTCTGCTTCTCTTTCTATAATAATTGATTTTTATTCGTATTATGTACTGCATGTATGGTTTACCTGAGGATGCTAGAAAATCAGCACAGTTTTGCTTTTGAAATTGAATTGCTAAGTCTTTAGGAGTAGCACCCTATACGTTGTAAAGAGTATAAAGATTTCAGTGGGCCAACTGTATAAAATACCTTGTCATTATGACTTTGTAGCACTTTTAATGGAGAATGATCATAATAGACCAGTAGACTGAGGCACTGCATGTGTCCTTCACTAGCAGCTAAATGAGCTAATTTATCGTAATAGATATTTTAACATGCAAGGTTGAGCTACTAACCAGCTATGTTGCCATCTTCATTAACTGCCATTAGATTACTGCCCCTTTTTGCTAACATCTTAACAAATACAAGAAGGATTTATAAGACAAAATTACTGAAATTTTAATACTTGTACTGCTGCATAACGACCATGAAAAGCAGCATGATGGATTGCTGTCCAATGCCTGAAGTCAATGCTCTCGGTATCCTGTAACTTATAATAGCACATTAGTTGTAGTACATATTGCTCACATAGCCAAAGTCCAAGATTGATTTGAGTGAGTATGAGTTTCCATGAGCAGCTGCTAAGTGCCCAATAGTGTAACCTATGGAGAACATAGTTTAACATAATATTCTATTTATTGATTTTAGTCAACAAGTATTCAAGTGTCTCAATTTGTGTCACCTCTACTATCTTTTGCTTGTATGTCAATGCCATACTCTAGTAAAATCTACACAAAAGAATAATATCTAGTTTTGCAGTCAAAGCAAGGAGGTTCTGGTCTACCTGTAAGCAACCTTGCTGTCCATGTATAGCACAGAGATGTCCTGGTGTCCAGCCGTGCTTTTCAACAATGACAGCAGCCTCATTTTCATGGTATAGAAGCTGCTGTAGAGCCTATAAAATTCCACATGCTGGATCTAACTATAGGTGTGAAAATGCCTGAACTTTCCTCACCCTTGCATTCCCATAGTAGCAAGCCCAGTGCGTGAGAGAGAATCCATCCTTCCCTACCCTATCGCTAGGTTTTATTTGCTTCTCTTTGAGAGAGTCCTCTAGTTTATCCACTCCTTTTCCTAGCTCAATTTCATCTTTTATCTCTTCCAAAAGTTCCATTTTGTACGAGCCCCACCCAATTATTAATTTTCTGCTAAAAAATTAATAACAAATTTGAGCATGCGCATTACAAATTGATGGGAAAATGCGGTAAAAGTGTCTCCCTATGAGAGTAAATCAAGATATTTCTTTACGTCTATCCAAATGGCATCAGACGTCTCTCCAGTGAAAGTCTTGAGTTGTTCCTTCTTTTTATAAAACGTCAATAATGGCTCCGTCATCTCTTTGTAGCTTTCTAGTCTTCTTAGCACAGTATCTGGTCTATCATCAGGGCGCTGTGTAAGCAGTTCGCCTAAACAAAAAAAATTAATGATGCTAAGCTGAGTTGTAGATTTAGATATGATAATTAGAGTTAAGAGATAAAGGTCAGTAGTTTCAAATGCTAGTAGCTTGCTGCTCCTTCTCATTGACTAACCTGTAATATCATCTCTTCCAGGTACTTTAGGTTTATTGTACTCAAGATTGTAAACCCTCCCTGATGGAAGATGGACCAATCTGTCTTTCACTCTATCAATAATTGTACGAAAAGGTACGTCTAAATAAAGTGCCACTCTAAATGTTTCATGTCTTGCCAGCTCCTTTCCTTGACTTAAAGTCCGTGGGAAACCATCTAATATCCAGCCTTGATTTTGAGCCATACTTTTAATCTCGGTAGTCATGAGATTGACCATGGTTTTGTCAGGAACAAGGAGTCCTATATACAATTTAATATAAGCAGTCATGTATCATTATGTAGAGTATCAGATTAAAGTGTAAAGTAGCTAGATCTATAAATGACACAAAGACGCAAAGAAGGTTTTATAAACAGTAAAATAAAAATGAATGAGACTTAATGACATGAAATAAAAATAAAAGTTTAAGAAGGTTTAGAACTAATAGGGGAAGATGGAAGGTGGTTAGATTATACTAGTATCAATTATTTACTCTTGCTAGCATTTGTAATCAATTTACCATTATCAAGGTAAGATTTCACTTCTTTTCCAAGCTCTGTTTCTCTAATGATGTGACCTCTTAGTATGTCACCGCTTGAGAGATGAGCCAGTAGATAAGTATCAACTATTTTCTTGCAGATTGTACCCTTCCCTGAGCCAGGAGGACCTAATATCAGCAACCTCAGAGGAGCAGCCATTTCCAAGCAAATGACAAATTGACAATTATTTTTTTATAGATCTATGAATCTCATTGTCACGTGTAGACTAGTCTGTGTAAATTTGTATGGTATTTAATTTATGATGGTTTTAGATTTTACTGAAATATATATGTATATATAGTCCTACATCATTTTGTTTGTTGGTCCCATTTCTGCTGCCTTCAAGTTAAGTCTGTAATTTGCTTTGAGGAGTTTCTCTGCACACGAGTCAACACATTCCAGCTGGATGGATACAAAAATTAAAATCTTAAAAAGTATAGAAGATGCACTACTTCTTGATCTGATAGATTTCTTTGGCTTAGACGTGATACACAACCTTTAAAGCATTCTTCTGAGAGCTGATTATAGACCAGTGCATACTGCTTCATCTAAAGAGAAAGAAAAATTAAGGAATTTTCATCATTCATGTTTAAAATAGACTAATAATTTAACACTAGATCTACATTAAATATTAACATTTCTTAACATCATGGATTCATCCATTTTGCATGAATATTAATTAGATTTGCAGGCCTACCGTATTTATTCTAATTTAACGAGAATCAATTTATTGACCACGCCTCCTCATCAGTGCAGCTAGCAATGGCGGATACTGGTGCAGTGGAAGAGTAAGTTTTGTCCGCCATTTCTTTCGCTCCCCCTCATCCCTAGACCCTCTCACACAGGTTTATAGCAAAGAGCAAGAACCTGGCTCCAGTTCAATCGCAGGAATCAACCTCAGAAGACTGGGAGAGTCTTGCCCCAGGGGTAGATCCCACTGACTACCAGCCCAAGGACACGCCCATTATCCCGCCCCCTCCTCCTCCCCCTCCTGTTGGTGAGTATTATTATCTAACTCCACCCACTTTGTCATTTCGTTGCAGATTCCGGTCGTGTTCCTAATTTACTTTCTGTTTCTGGGAAGAAAGATATCGAAGGTATCTATAAAATAATAATAATAATAATAATAACAACAACAACAATAATAATGATAATAATAATAGTAATCATAATACATAATTACGGGTCATTGATCTACTCTTCTCTTGTAATACAAGTTATTTGTAGAGCACAGCTGCACAACCAGTTAAGATTATTTGTCTCAGTTTGGTTTTATAACTTTTTCGATGTAAATTATCTATTTCAAATAATCCTTTTTTAAGTCTGAAATAACCTCTTATAATAAATAAATAATAAATGAATAAATAATAATATATTGCTCTTTCTGTTAGATTTGTTGGCGGAACCTGGTGTGTGTGGCTTGATTAATCTAGGGAACACCTGTTACATGAATTCAGGCCTTCAATCACTTCGCAGCATACCACAACTCACACAATTCTATTTGAGTAAGGAAGAGAGAGAGGGGGGAAAGAGGGAGAGGAGAGAGGCATTCAAATTTAGAGAGAAAGGATCAGGGTTTCTCACAAAGCATGCTAAGTGAGCTAAACAGCATTTCTTTATGAACTGACAAGCACTACAATACAGTACATGGCATTTGGAGCAACTTTAAAAATTCATTAAAAATCCAAACTTGATCAGAATAAGCTCAAAGTTGATACACAACATAAAAACATGTATATGTATCAGGAAAAAATATAAAAATGCAGAATTCTCTCCTAGTCATTTTTGATGAAATTTGGCCTAAGACCAAAGGCTATAGCCTTGGGTTGTTGGCCCGATTTTTGAGTAACTTTAAAAATTCATAAAAAATTCAAACTTGATCGGAATTGGCTCAAAGTTGATACACAGCATAAAAACATGTATATGTATCAGAAAAAAATTATAAAATTGAAAATTCTCTCTTTGTGATTTTTGTCAAAACACCCTGTACCATCATGTACTCTTGCCTGTACTACAGTACAAGGTCTTTGGCCCAATTTTTGAGCAACTTAACACATCCACTGACAAGAAACTGCATGAGCACCATGCCAAAATCCTATGGGAATCCCTCGAAAGGAGGAAAAGGGAAGAGAAAGGGAGAGAAACATACACACATACATGTACTACATGTATGTATGCTTTTGTTGCAGATAATGTTCATCCTGTTGCCTCAACTCCAACTAAGAAAGAAGGAGAAGCTGTAGTAGAAGAAGAAGAAGAAAAAGAGAGATTAGAGAGAGAAAGGGGTCCTGAGGATCAGAAAGATGGGGAAGGAGAGAAAGATGAGGACAAGACTGGTAAAAAAGATAAATCTAAAGACATAAAGACATTAACACAGGTAGATACATGTACTTATGGTAGTACTAACAACAGATTACATAGTCTATATTGTAATCCTTTTCTGTTTCTTCATATTAATTTTCCATTATTATTTTAGGGGCACATCAGTGCTAGGTTTTCCGCCTTAATACAGAAGACTTGGGCCGGACAGTTCTCGGCCATTGTACCACAGTCATTTAAAACGACACTTGGACTTCGGTATCCGCAATTTAGCGGGTATAGACAGGTAGGTGTGGTAATAGGAGTGGTTTGTTTGAACTGGGTCTTTCCTTGGCAGCAAGACTGTCAGGAGTTTTTAGTTTTATTGCTCGACTGTCTTCATGAAGATATCATCAACCAGTTTCCATTAAAGAGTTGCATGGAGAAGAGAGATGGATCAGATAATGAAGGCCAAGTTGAGGAGACTCGATCTGTCATTACCAGCACATTTCAAGGACAATTGAAAAATGAAGTAAAACTTTGTACATTGTCGATGAATTTCATCATTTGTATTCTTTCTTTAATGTCTTTGCCTCTCTCTTCTTCTCTCTTCCTCTCTCTTCTCTCTTCCTCTCTCTCTCTCAGGTTACATGTTCAGTGTGTGGTCATGTATCAGTTAAGTGTGATCCCTTTGTGTATCTCTCAGTTCCTATCCCTCACTCTAATGAACAGCAAATAAGTTAGGACTAGTATTGATACCTTTCATTCACTTTCTCCTTCTTTTTTTGCTTCCCTCTCTCTCTCCCTCCCTCTCTCTCTCTCTCTCTCTCTCTCTCTCTCTCTCTCTCTCTCTCTCTCTCTCTCTCTCTCTCTCTCTCTCTCTCTCTCTCCCTTTCTCTGTCCCTCTCTTTAGCTATTTTCTGGTCTTCAGTAACTGGAAGCAGTAGATCAATTGAAAAGTAAGTTCATGTACAGCTAATGCCACACTCTCTTCATCATTGACACCTTTCATTCTTCCCTTTCAACAGGTTATTGGTCATCATTCCAATATTGAGTACAGTCAATGATCTAAAGACATCTCTCTGTCAGTTACTAGAAGAAGGAGAAGGAGAGAGAGGAGAAGAAGAAGATGGAGGGGGTGGTGTGTCCATAGTACCCGATAGTGTAATCTTGGCTCATGTTAAAGAACACTCAATAGTATCTACTCTAGTACGTACAGATAATTAATTCTTTATTATTATTATTATTATTATTTATTTTTTAGGGTAATGCGTTATCCATTAAACATGTCATCAAAGATGAATATAAAGTCTATGCATTTCAAGTTGGTTCTCCTCCTAGTACTAAAGCAATACCTGAAGTTACTGCCACTCCTCAACGTGATGGATATGAAAGAATTACTGATGGTATAATACATGATGACATGTTGTTATACATTTTTTATAATTTTTGTATTTTAGATGAAGTTCCCATGGAAACTGACTCCTCCCCTCGACAACCAGCCTCTGAAGACGGACTCCCTTTTAAAATCCCACGTAGCGATGAAGCTGACGAGGCCACGCCCCTATTAGAAGAGGCGGAGCCAACAGTAGTTGTTATGGAGTGGCACTCCTGTGTTATTTGTTTGGAGGAGATGGTTGATAGCGAATTATTGACACACTCAGTTTGTGGAGCCATGATATGTGATACCTGCTTACAGGCGTCTCGGAATCACTCTGGAACCGAGAATGGGCTCATGCCGTGTCCAGTGAGTACATGTACATGTTCTGTGCCATTTTGTCAAAATGACTCTTGTCTTCTCCAGGTTTGTAAGTCAATGGTGACACTAGAGGAAGGTTTTGTTCCTCTAGCAGCTCCTGATAAATCTGATGACATTGTTAGGTAGATTTATCTTTATTTATAATCAAGTTATATTCCTGTTTCTTCTCTCTCCCCTCTTTCTTCCCCAGATTATTACAGTTGACTGTTCTCTTTCGCAATAAAGTCGATGATACTGTGAGCCAGACAATGTCCTCTTCTTTCCATAAAAAATTTTTTTTTCTTTTCCAGCAGTGGGTCCTCTTTGGACACCCTTGTCTTCTAAATGTACCAGCGTCAGCGAGCATTGATAAATATTATCAGTTGATATCACCTTTGTTACCAGAGCAGTGTCGCCAGTATCCATGGTCCCTTGCTCTGACGGATGGAAAGGTACAGTACGACCATTATCCCAGTACTACATGTGCTAATAATTAGGGTCGGTATTGCTCACGCTGTCTGTTTGGTAGCGGCTGTGGTGGGTGTGTCCTTACTAATGCAATGACTGACGTAAATCTGAAACCAGGAGACTTCTTTTCTATCTCATTCACTAACTTACCATCCACTGTAGTACAAGAGGTATTAATGTTAATTCACACTTTATGTATTACATGTGTATGTGTAGGCCGACTCCTTCAGGTCCCACTCATCTCTTGATAGTCTTTGGCCGTCGTCTGTTTCCCTACAGGACTGCCTTGATCTTTTCTCTCAAAAGTAAATACTCATAATATAACCGGTTTTTGAAGCAGGTTTTGCATTTGTTCAGGGAAACGTTGGGACAGGACAACCCTTGGTTTTGCTCGAAATGCAATATGAATCAGACTGCAGTGAGACAGTTACTGATATCACAGCTACCAACTACACTTATTGTCCATCTTAAAAGGTAACATGATATTAAGGAAGCATATCATATTATTGTTTTTATATTATTTATGATTGATTCTCCTCCTCCTCTCTCTCTCTAGATTCTTGTTTCATGGTAACACAGCTAGTAAGGTTGAGACCGGTGTCAATTTCCCTCTCTCCCTCTCCCTCTCATCATCTTCATCTTCAGCACCAACTGACTACTCACTTGTCAGCTGTGTCTGCCATTTTGGAAGTACGTGTGTTATTGGCATATTTTTAGCAGAATGTCCCTCTCTCTTTTTAGCATTAAATTCCGGTCATTATACTAATTATTCTAAACAGCCAGTCTCTCATAAGTGGTATTATTACAATGATGAAACCGTGTCTGAGGTGAGAGACTGTAATTAGAGAAGACTACATGTATACATGTACATGTACATGTATATTGCAGAGTTCATTGAGTATAATATTATTTTAGATAACACCATCAGATAAAGATAACGAGAGTGCCTATATATTGTTCTATCATAGACAAGGTTCAGTAAAAATGTGTAAATATTCCTAAATGTAATATTCATTCGTTATTTTGCTCTTTAGATTCTAATACTTTCGATTTTCCAAGTAAAAAGGACATTACTTTTCCAACTCAAGAGGAAGAATTGGTTGAGCTAGAGCCTTTACTGAGAGCCTTAAAACCTAAACCACCACCTGCTCCTCTTCCCCCTCCCCTTCCTCCAATCAAGAAATCCTCTAGCACAGGTAATAATCAAGATTACATTACTTAAATTGAGGTATTTCTTAAACACTCATTTATTAAACACCAGGAAACTTGGCTGCCGACACTAGTGATAATGATATTCAGCTCCAGCAGCAGATTGCCGCCTCCCTAGGTCTTGATATACCAGCCATGTCCACTCCAGGTCCTTCTCCTTTGAAACCTTCATCCTCTAACCCGACACTACCTGCAGAACAGTTTTCAGAACCAGTGGTTTTTAAATCAGCTCATTTTAAGAGCTTCGATGCATCATAGTATAAATATAATAATACTGATAATGGATGAGTGTGACTAGTAGTTTTTGTGATTTTATTTTGTAGACATCAATATTGTTATTATTATTATTATTATTATTCTTAATGTTTTACAAATCTACATAATGTATGATGAATTTTAGCATTAAATCAACCTATTCTGTTCTATCTTAATAGCAAGCAACATAGCCAAACCTTTGAAAACTTTTTATAATGCTAAAACCGAGTACAAAATAGAAAAATTATTAAAAGCATCATCAATTCATCATTACATTAAAAAAGCAAAACTTTAATAGTAGCCTTTTCATTTCATTTATTCTTTTTTCCTTTCTTTGCATCCTTTTTCATGTTGGATGCTGCATCCTTTTTCATATTGGTTGCTGCATCCTTTTTCATATTGGATGCCTCCATGTTAACAAATGAGTGTACTAAGAGCAGGAGTGGAATCAGAACCCAAAGGCCATTAAAGAAGACAAGATAGAGCCACATGTGGATGACATTGTCTGTAGATAAGTTTGGAGACCCTGTTAACCACTCTGGAGCAAAAGTCATCCATCCTATGAAGAGAAATGGAGAAATTATCAATAATCATAAGAAGAGATATTCTTGTCCACTATATAATTACCTCCATAAAGCTCACAGACACAGAGAACAATCTGAACAAAATGCCTGGAATAAAATTAATCATGAATAAATCCTGCATGCAAAAGTTTATACCTGTAGTATTTGTTCTTTAAAATGGCATAGATGAGTAGAATGCAAAGGGAACCATCAACAAAGACAGTTAGGATCTCAAGTGATACTATTGTTGGATCAGATACACCCCATCGATAATCAGCAACTGAATATTCCTTCCCTGGAGAGGAAGAGGAGGAAAGCAAAGAAGACAGTTTTATAGTCAAGAACATTTTTGTATCATTAATATCTTACAGACATCAGCAAGAATGCCACTCGACTCTAAAACTGTGCTGTTCAGTGAAAAAAAGACAAAAGGTCCTTCCTAAAAGAGCACAATGATGATTGCAATGCACACTGAGGAATAATTATAATGTATTTACTAATGTAAAGTGGACTATAGCATCATAAACCAGCCAGAGAACTATCAACCACTCGTGGAATGGAAGGGAGCGCCATTTGCCAAGCAGCCACGTAATCAGAATGGCTCCAATAAAGTGAAGAGAGGCTATAAAGAGAGAAGAGATTGCTCTGGGAGAGAGAAGAGCATCCATTTCTGCAGAAGGAGGTGTGGCTGGTGAATATTGGTGTGGCCCCGCGAGGTCCAGGACATGATACGGAGATGTACGGGAATTAGTGTTGCTAGGCAACAATCAGTTCTTCCGCCATTTTTTCTGATACAAAGTTGGGCCCGAGCTTTGTTTTCTTCATAGAAAATGAGTGACGGTGATATCTCTGATGAGAGCTTGTCTGATAAAGGCTCAGATGATGAAGTAGCTCCTGCAGCTCCGCCAGAAGATGAAGAGCCTTCTTCTCCTACTGAAGCTATCCCAACCTCTCAGAGCAGCGAATTGGAGTCCATTCAACGTGACGTTAGTTTAATTCCAATGATCATTCTGCTATATTTCTACTAGGCTACTCTTCTTAAGTCCATTGTCTGTCTCTCTGAAGTATCTAAAGACGATTGGACGAGTGAACACGACAGTCATTTAGCTAATTATGCGAGGGATCCAACTCAGAAACTACTTGTGATCTACACTGATAAAGAGAGGGGCCTCCTTATAAAGGACTCCTTCCCAACCAGCCCTGCACCTGAACTGTTTTATTTCATAAGGATGGCCAATGAAGCTGTGACTAGGGAGAATCTATTGCATGTAGTTCAGTTTGGTTCTCTCATCCCAGATCATGTTAATGGTTTGCTGCGAGTCATGAATGCCATCTATACTCCTGTCTTTTTTGCAAACACTACCTGGCCTGAAGGTGAAGTAAAGGATATGTGCAGTATTTCTCCACATAATATACCGTATAGCTGATATTTTTGGAGGGGGACATTCTGCATTTCGGTAGCCAATGGCCAAAATTATACCAACCATTTTGAACCATTCTATAGCGAATGGCCATAAATTAGTTAAATTTGCCAAATTGAAACCCTCCAATCATCAAAAATTTAGCAATTCACTAAAATTTTACTCCTCCAAAGTTACCAGCTATATGTGTATGTATGGACAGTACAACTTCTGTAGTTCCATTATTATATTAATTTTAATGGTACTAGGCGTGCGAAATGAGTTTTTCAATCAGCTGCACAAGTTCTTGGCTCATCTAACCGATGCCCAGCACAAGACTGTCGGTCACACTGTCCTCTATGTCCCTGACGAAGGACCTCTAATGACTGACCCTGAGTCATACAAGAACAAAGACTTTGTCCAAAGGATGGAGAGTAAGACATTATTCATAATAATATGTGGGAACTGTGCAGTATTTTTATTTAAAAGGATTAAGTTTTACCAGTAAAAGCATTAGTAATAAGAATACAACTGTACATTAATTATTAAATAATTATCAACTAATACTGCATGTATGTATGTATATGTACTACATTTCTCAGTTATTATGATCCACTGGACAAGACAGATCAAAGAACTGATCAACAGTCAAGAGAGCCTTGAAAGTGCCGAGACATCAGGTCCTCTTCAAGAGATAGAGTTCTGGAGGGCACGGAGCGAAGACCTTTCAGGTAACAGATAAATAGTTATAGTACCTTATTGATTATTAATTACTGTATAGGTCTTACTAAGCAGCTGTCACAGCCTGGGGTAGCTGCTGTCACTAATATACTAGAAAGAGCCAAATCATCATATCTTGATCCATTCATTAGACTCTCTCAACAAATCCAAGTAGGTGCATGGTTAAACACATTGACCCTGTATCTGGTTTTTTATTCATGCTATGTGTATAATTGTTACAGGAAAGTCATTTTAAGGCTCAGAACTGTCTGAGGTTTCTATCAACATTAAGTGATCCATGCACTGATTTAGCTAACGCTGAACCAAAGGATATCCCTAAGCTACTCCCTCGCTTATTGAACAACATGCGAGTGATTTGGGTCCATTGCGAACATTATCACAGCAGGGAGAGACTAACTGCTCTTTTAAGAAAGGTGAGTAATCATTAATACCTACATACTGTATATCTGCTAATGTAAGTAATACTGGTAACTGTAGGTAATATCAACTGAGTGTGTAATATTTATGCATTAATTTTTTGTTTGATGCATTGCTCAACTGTACAAAAATTTAATCCATATATACCCACCATAATAATAATAGTGATAATAATAATAATAATAATATTTATAGTAATCTCACTTTAGATGAGCAGTGAAATAATAGCTAGATGTCGCTCCAAGATCTCCTTGAGTGATATATTTGACGGACAAGTTGAAAAGTGTAGAGTATTTCTGACGGAGTGCATTGATTGCT
>NW_003546250.1:481901-515957 GCF_000090795.2 Amphimedon queenslandica | reverse complement strand
TATTATTTTTTAATATTTTTATTATTTTTTAGTCCATCAAGAGGATTGTTGATCATCGGACTGTTGACTTGTATGCCAAGTTTGTCGAGGAACTCAATTTAGTCAAGAAAGAGTTCAGCCAGCAGTCTCCTGTCCTCCCTCGCTCTCAGCCTAACTTTGCAGGCATGGCGTCATGGGCACGTCTACTCAAGAAGAGAATCGATCTACCAATGAAGGTATGTATACATACAGTACTATTAAACTATCAATTATTTTAAAATTACATATTTTTGATAGTTATTATTGTTGTATATAGATATTTTTTACCACACATGCCTGTACTAACATTGACTAATCATTTATTCACTATAGCTATTATACTGCTAGTAGTACCTAATTCTATCCATCTTTTATATCTCTAGGCTCTTGAGTCTGCTTTCTTCCTACATGAGAAAGGACAGGGCGAAGAGGCTAAGCAACAATATCTTCAGCTAGCTGCCGTACTTGAAGAATTCATTGGTAAGAATTTCAATGACTGGGTCGTAACGGTTGAGAAAGAATTAAATAAACTATTGGACCAGCCACTAATGTTGAGGTACTGTTTAATGATTTATAGCACTATTATTATGTACATGTATCATTTTCCTGCAGGTCTACACATAAGCCTGGACGTATTGAGATGCATTTTAACCGGACGCTGTTGAGACTATTTGGAGAGATGAGTTACTGGGAGAGGCTAAGGTTTGAGATGCCTCACTATGCAATGGAGGTGTACTCAAAATGCGAGCAACTTCGAGTTCTCAGAGAAAACGTCATGTTAGTTATTCGAGACTACAACGGCATCATCACTAGCCTACAGCCTAACGAGAGGGCCTTGTTTAGAGAAAGAATCCGCTCCCTAGACAAAAAGATACAACCCGGTTTTTCAAAGTTGACTTGGGTCTCCGAGGGCGTCTTAGAGTTCTTTATAACTGATTGCCGGACGCTGGCATTTAAAGTGCACACGTTGATTAAGAACTATAAGTCTTCTAATCGTCGAATTGGTGGTAATTGTCAGAAGATGAGCGAGATGCTCCTCATTAAACTAGACGGCAAGAGGGTCTATGAGAAGGACGAGTTTGGCACAGAGCAGTTTAAACACTGCCAGTCCGTGAAAGATAAACTGCTAGAGATACATCATGACATTGTCTCTGTCATGAGAGAAAATTTTGAGGTAAGACAGCTTAGCAAAGGATTGCTTACAAGTACAGTGTAGTCTCTTTATTAAGGACACCATTGGGCCCACACTACCTGTCCTTAATACATGTACAGTGTAGTCTCTTTATTAAGGACACCATTAGGCCCACACTACCTGTCCTTTATACAGAGATGTCCTCATTTTAGAAGTACTACTTTTGTATAGTAAGGACATTACAAAATGTCCTTGGTGTCCTTAATATAAAGGTGTCCTTATTATAGAGGCTACACTATATCTGCATTCATTCTATGTGCATGTACCAGCAATACTTGCATGCGTATTAATGTATGCATGAACTTGTGTAGATATTTCGTAATGATGGCGGCAATGTTCAAGGCTATTGGATGGATTACACTCTGAAGATGGATCAAATGATTGAAGAGGCTTTGAGACTTAATGTGAAGTGGTCAATGCAGGAACTCAACCGAGCCATTAATGGTGATGGAAAGACAACACCTAACCCTCTCTTTAAGATAATGGTCATACTCAATGCAGAGGTATAGCTAGTGTTTTTCTTTAATGATTACTGTCCTTATGCAACACTTAAATGCATTGAAATTCATTCAGTTTTATCATAATTATTGTATTTCTTTTTGTCTTAAGATTGAGTTTAGTCCATCCACCACTGAAATTACTACTGACATGTCAACACTCATGACACAGTTGATCAGTTGTACCGCAGACTTTCAGAGACTCTCGCAAATATTGAACAAAAAACCAGCCAAGGTAATAAGAGAGAAATATGAAACTGTATATTATTATTATTTATTATAATTACAATAATTTGCATGTGTTTTGTTTGTCTATATTCTTATAATTATTCTTATTGTTGCTGTTATAGCCTATTTATCATGTCATCGAGGAGGATGAAGAGATTCATAAGATTAAGGTTGCAGTGGATGGTGGAGTGGAGAGGGTCACTGGAATACTTCACACAGAATATCTCAGGACTTGGGATGAGTATGTAACAATTAGGATAATAATAATAATGATAATAATAATAATAATAATAATAATAATAATAATAATAATAATAATAATAATAAAATGGTCATAACTTGAAAAATTTCAGTCAGAATCAGCTCAAACTTTCTAAATAGCATATAGACATCAATATGGATCAGAAAATGTAATAAAAATTGGGGGTGATTCTGGAGCCATTTTTGGAAACATTATTGGCATTGTACTTGCATGTATACATACATGCACACAATAAGATATTAAGGATATTAGTGATGACCAGTTGTTTTTAGATTTCGACGGACCTGGTCTGGCGACAAGGACAAATTCATACTTCGTTTCAGAGACACTAGCCCAGGAGTTGCTGACTTTGATGCAACATTCTCAAAATTCAGTGAATTGGGCAACAAGGCACAACAAGTTGACACCATCTGCATTGTTGAGTTCTTAATGTTGGACTGCTCCCTGCTAAAGTTCTCGATACTGAGTCACATTGATGAGATCAATACGAGACTACAAAACCTTCTCATGGAACTAGCAACCAGCAAACTGGAGGACCTCAGCAGATATATGGACGAGAATTCAAAGAGGTAATCAATAATAATAATATTCATCCTTTCTCAATGCATGATAGAGTGTTGCAATATGTGTACATTGTTTAGAAGGTTTATTTTGTGGTGAAATTTTTGTAAATTTTGCATTTTTTTGCTCCATCACAAAAATTTTCGCCGCAAAATTGTGCATCTTCATTGCCACGTGGTGCAGTCTGCAAGGCTATTCATGAAAATTAATTCTGTAAAACCTTAGAAATGCAAGATTTGCGAAGATAAATCAGTATACTGTATGCCTTTACTTTTTATAAGTAAATTATACTATGAGCACATAATGTAAATTAAACTGTTTTGCTTTCAACAGATTAAGTACACCTCCCGAAACATTGGATAATTTGGGTGAGAGTTTGGGACTGCTGGAAGACATACAGAGGAGAATACCAGAGATAGAGAGACAATTTGAGCCGCTACAAGATCAGTTTAACATGCTCTGCAAATATGAAGTTCCAATCCCTGAATCAGTGAGTGGAGAGAAATGAAGAGAATAATTAGGAGTAGGAGTATCATATGAATGTGTATATACTGTTCTTCTTAATATTAATTTTAGATAGAGAAACAGCTAGGTAATATGCATGGGAAATGGCTATCATTCCAGCAGTGTCTTATTGACAGTGATGGCATGCTGAGGAAACACAAGGTACAGTGTATACAGTTGTGCATGTACAAAGGACTTAGTATAATAGTCATAATTTCAAGACCTTAGTTATACACTGAGATGTAATATATAATTATTATGATTTTACTGTACTATGATAGGAGAAATTCAAGACTGGGCTGCTACATTCTGCCGAAGAGTTTAAGAAAACTGTCTCTAATCTTGTTGATGATTTTGAGTCCAATGGCCCATTCACTCCTCATGTCTCTGTTGAGAATGCACTGGATTTTGTATCTGGGATGCACCAGCAACTGAGCCAGCTCAAGTCCCAAGAGGAGAGCATAAGACGTGGTCTCAATATATTCAAGATTGATCAGCCACCTTCAAATATCATTGTCATATTAGAGAAGGTATTACTAGCTGGGATTATTATATTGTATAATACAAACTCAGAAACTGCGATGTGATGTACATGTACAGTAGTGAGTATAGACTACTGTACTATAATAGAGCCTAATCACTTACTACTGCTAATGTGTCTCTGTAATGTGTAGGACGTTGAGCATCTGGAGATGATATGGGAGCTAGGGAAGGAGTGGGAGAAGAGCTGGGAGGAATGGAAGGTCGGACAGTTTGCTTCACTTCAGACTGAGGACATGTCTTTCCAAGCACAAGGAATGATCAAGAGACTCACCAAAATATCCAGAGAAATAAAAGTGAGTCCATGCAGTATGAATCACTACTACATGTACAAATATCCCATTGATGAATATAAGAGCACTAGTAGCTGAAGTATGCACTATAATCAGCATTTAAGCATTGAGTAATGATGAGTTTTATATTTGAGAATATAATGAGAATG
The DNA here is from genome assembly GCF_000090795.2 of Amphimedon queenslandica. NCBI lineage: Eukaryota > Metazoa > Porifera > Demospongiae > Haplosclerida > Niphatidae > Amphimedon > Amphimedon queenslandica. Next base: position 511,713 of record NW_003546250.1, on the reverse strand, counting down.
TATTTATCTAATGATTCTAAAGTGCTGTATTGGAGTTGCACTATAATGCACTTGTATTTTGGCTAGTGAGTTTTTAATGCATTTCCTAATTATTTATAGGATAAAGACTGGACTATATGTGGTCACCTAAAGGAACGTATTGACACATTCAAGAGGACCATGCCACTCATTCAGGACCTCAAGAACCCGGCAATGAGAGACCGCCACTGGCAGAAACTCAAAGATGAAGTCCAGAAACCATTCGATCACAGTGGACCCGATTTCACGCTAGAGAAGATAATTGAGCTAGGACTGGAGCAATTCTCTGAGGCCATTGGTGATATTTCTAGTGCAGCTAGCAAAGAGCTCTCTATTGAGCAGGTATACAATGTTCATTTATATTGAGAATATTAATCTTTATTCCAAATATTACAGGCATTACAAGCTATTTCTGACACATGGAAAGATATGGTGCTAGACATTGGCCCATACAAAGACAGAGGTCACTTCAGATTAAGGTAAACTTGATCATACATCTCAAAGCCCTAAGACCTGGCCTAATTCTGCATTGCATATACATTTATTATTATGGTTGAAATTTCCTTTTTTAAAAATCTCAGACCAAGTGATGAGTTATTCCAGCAACTTGATGATAATCAGGTCACACTCTCAACCATGAAAGCCTCAAGATTTGTCAAAGCATTCGAAGAAGATGTCGATCACTGGGAAAGGACACTATCCCTCATACTGGAAGTGATTGAAATGATATTACAAGTACAAAGGCAATGGATGTACCTGGAGGTAAGAAAGAAGTGAGGTGTATGCTACAATAATGTACATCCATGGTGCTCCTCTTTCTTTAGAATATTTTTATTGGAGAAGACATTAGGAAGCAGCTACCAAAGGAGTCAGCGGAGTTTGATTCTGTGAATTCTAACTGGATGGTCAGTCTATAGCTATTATTATTATTATTATTATTATTGTTGTTGTTGTTGTTATTGTTATTATTATTATTGCATAGGTTGTGATGAGTCGTTTGAACAGTGATCCTAATGCACTAAGAGGAACACATCATGAAGGTAGTCTTAGACACTCTGTATGTATAATGATAAAGAAGTTGGTGAAGTATTCTCAAGTTTTCATTGGATAAAATTTACCATTTCTGTGCTACATTTTTTGATGATAATTTATGTGTTCTTAATATTACACAATTTTTGTCTTCACAGGTTTATTAGATCTCCTAAATGAAATGAACTCAAAATTGGAAGCTGTCCAGAAGTCGCTTGACATGTATCTCGAGACCAAGAGACAGTTCTTTCCTCGTTTCTATTTCTTGTCAAATGATGATCTCTTGGAAATCCTCGGACAGTCAAAGAATCCAGAGGCCGTTCAGCCTCACATGAAGAAGTGCTTCGATAATATCAAGTCCCTGGACATGGCGAAGATGAGGGATCATCACGAAGCTACTCATATGAACTCCGCTGAAGGAGAGAAAGTTGATTTTAAAACTATTGTCCGTTTAGAAGGTCCCGTAGAGGTAAGATTAAATTTGAATTTTTTACAAATTTGTGACCATAATTGACAAAAGGTACCTTATGGCGGATAGGAAAATTGGTCTTTATAGCCTTAAAAATCCAACTTCCTGAGCTCCATTTATCATGAAATTACTCCAGAGGATGCAAAAAGTTACTATGCAACTTTTAGAAACAATAGTTGTCTAACAGAGCACTCACAGGTTCATATTTTTCATCATAATGATGAATTTTAAAATCCGCCATAAGGTACCTTTTGTCAATTATGGTCACATTTTTAAAGTTGCTCTAAAATTGAGCCAAAGTCCCTGTACTACAGTACAGGGACTTTGGCCAAATTTTATCAGAAATAAAAAGGAGAAAATTCTCCATTTTAATATTTTTCCTGATACATATACCAGTACATGTTCTTATGTTGTGTAAGCTGATTCCAATCTTTTCCTATTGTTAGGGATGGCTCTGTGATATAGAGGATATGATGCATGTTACCCTCAGAGACATATTGAGAGCTTGTCGTACTGACCTTAAGAAGAACCTCACAAAGAGAGACAAATGGGTCAAAGAATGGCCAGGGCAGGCTCTCATCACTGCCAGTCAAATACAATGGACGGCAGACTCTGAGAAAGCTCTCAGCCGAGGGGACAAGAAAGGATTAAAGAGTTTAAAGAAAAAACAAGTATTAGAAATAATGCTACACTGTTAACTTGATATGTGCTGTATAGAACTCAATGTTGGAGAAATTCTCTGAAGCTATTAGAGGGAACTTATCAAAACTTGACAGAATGAAACTGGTTGCACTAGTTACTATAGAAGTTAGTCCTTCTTTATACTGAATTGTGATTTTTGTATTTTATTTTATTTTGAAGGTTCATGCAAGAGACATTATTGACAAGCTCCTCAAAGCTAACTGCAACAGCTCAAATGCATTTGAATGGCTGAGCCAGTTACGCTTATACTGGGTAAGAGTGTTATTATTATTATTATTATTATTATTATTATTATTATTATTATCATCATTTTTAGGAACAAGATGATTGTGCTATTCGTCAAACTAACACAAAGTTCCCGTACGGTTATGAGTATCTTGGTAATTCTGGTCGCCTTGTGATAACGCCATTGACAGATAGGTACCTACTGTATGCCTATAATATGTAAAATGAAATGAAATAACTATGTATTTAAGATATAAATGTACATGTATTATATTTAAATGCTATGTGTTTGTAATTGGCATGTGTACTCATATTAGGTGCTACATGACTCTAACAACAGCCCTTCATCTTCATCGTGGTGGCAGTCCCAAGGGTCCTGCTGGTACCGGCAAAACAGAAACAGTTAAAGATTTAGGAAAGTCACTTGGAATGTACGTTATTGTTATCAACTGCTCTGAAGGACTGGACTTTAAGTCAATGGGAAGAATGTTCAGTGGATTGGCTCAGGTATTCTTTAGATGCATGACTTAGTAATGCTTTCAGTTCCTTTCTCACTCTCTTTCTTTTCTTTCTCTCTCTCTCTCTCTCTCTCTCTCTCCTCCTTTAGTCTGGTGCCTGGGGCTGTTTTGATGAATTCAATCGTATCAATATTGAAGTATTGTCTGTCGTGGCTCAGCAGATCCTCTCAATTCTCCAGGCTCTGGCTAATGAAAGCAAGAGGTTTAGTTTTGAAGGACATGACATAAAACTCAATCCATCCTGTGGCATATTCATAACAATGAACCCTGGCTATGCTGGCCGCACTGAGCTACCGGATAACTTGAAGAGCATGTTCCGTCCCATTTCAATGATAGTCCCTGATTCTGCTATGATTTCTGAGATTATATTGTTTGGCGAAGGATTCTCCCAGTGCAAGGTTATACATCATTTAGTGTCTTATTTTTTACTAAATGATGCACAGTTTAATGTACTCCAGCATTTACTGCATAGAACATTCACATTGATGTGTTATATATGTATGTAATTTTTAGCTCAGTTTTAAAATGTTCTTTTGTTTAGTTGTTGGCACGTAAAGTGAACACACTCTATGAACTGGCTGTCCAGCAGCTATCTAAACAGGATCATTATGACTTTGGGCTGAGGGCACTAGTATCAGTCCTTAAATATGCTGGGAGGAAGAAGAGAGCTAGACCTGACATGCCTGATGAAGAAGTGAGAGAGAGAGAGAGAAGCAGGAGGGAGAAAGGAAGACAGAAGAAAGGGAAGGAGAGAGAGAGTCAATGTACATGTAGTGATGCGTGGAACTTTGTAGACAGAAAAAGCTACAAATCAGCATTCATATTGATATGCACAATACATTGTATGTAACTCACATATGCTGTATATTTCTTTTTTTTAAGGTACTCCTACTAGCTATGAAGGATATGAATGTAGCCAAACTAACTGCTTCTGATCTTCCTTTATTCAATGGCATCACCTCTGACCTGTTCCCTGGGGTTGATGTCCCTGTACTGGACTATAGCATTGTAAGATGACAAGGAACTATCATCTACTGTACATGTACATGCATACTGTATCTTATAGATGAAAGCTGCTATAGAGAAGGAGCTCCAAATAGCTAATCTTCAGTGCATTGAGATGACCATCACTAAAGTCATACAACTCTATGAGACTAAGAACTCAAGACACGCAGTGATGATAGTTGGACACACTGGAAGTGGAAAATCTGTCACTTGGAACATGCTTAGGAACACATTGACACGATTGAAGAAAGAAAACAAAGGGCCACAATACAACATAGTGAAGGTCTGATTCTAATTGCATGTACATGAATTATAACAATACCGTAATACATGCATGTTCATATATGTTATAGTGCATGCATGCATACATGCATGTACATGTACATGTGCAAGGTTTATTCCTGTTGTTAATAGGATTACCCAATCAATCCTAAGTCCTTGTCTCTTGGTGAGCTCTATGGTGAGTTTGATCTCAATACAAACGAATGGACTGATGGGGTCCTCTCCTCTGTCATGAGGAATGCTTGTGCAGGTCAGCAACACTTCATTCACATATATCACATCCACTATATCTTGTAGAATATTACTCTAAATAATAATAATAATAATTCTAAATAATATCAAGAGTGGATGATTGATAATATTCATTCTTCCATTGAATCATATGATATTGCTTGATGTACATGTACAAATTGCAATCGATTCTTTGCGAGTTATTTCACTCATATATCACAATCTTTGTACATGCACATGTATCACTAGATGAGCGTCCTGATGAGAAGTGGCTAGTGTTTGATGGGCCAGTTGATACACTTTGGATTGAGTCAATGAATTCTGTAATGGATGACAATAAAGTACTGACACTCATCAATGGAGAGAGAATAGCAATGCCTCAACAAGTAATGAATGATATAAGCTATAGATTATAAAGAGCAATCAAATCCATGTACATGTGTATCACTTTGTCCTTTTTCTGACCTATGAAACCTGTACTCATATTGCTGTAAAGTTTAAGGCCTACAGTGCACTGTATATGTTTGTTGCTTCCTAGATGCATGAGTATTTCCTTTGTTAGCAAATACATGTAATGTATAGGTTACAATATTTTGATTACTGACTAATTGCAGGAAGAGTATATCATATATCATATAGTGTATATATGCGAATGTTTTTCAGTATTAGCTGCTGTTTGTAGGTTAGTCTTTTGTTTGAAGTGGAGGACCTTGCTGTTGCTTCACCTGCCACTGTCAGTAGATCTGGTATGGTCTACAATGACTGGAGGGATCTTGGATGGGAGCCTTTCGTTAAATCCTGGCTAGCAAAGAGACCTATCAAGGTATGGGGCAGAATGAAGAGAGAATCGTGAGAAAAAGAGGGAGAGAAAACTAAGAGAAAGTAGAAGAATTGTTTGCAAAAGCATACACATTGTACATGTACATGAACATTAATCATCATCATCATCATCATCATTATTTTTTTAGAAATCTGTTGAGCCACTCCAGAAACTATTTGACAAATACGTATCAAAGGTTTTAGAGTTTAGACGGACCAAATGCAAGGAGTTGTGTGTTACCAGTGAACTCAATTCAGTGATATCGCTCTGTCGCCTTCTAGACTGCTTCGCCACACAAGAGAACGGAGTAAGCTGATGAAATATGATACAAGTGATCAGCTATCATTGATCAAATGATTTAATTAATTAGCTATTCATTAATGGTTATCAATAGTTATTAATTAAAATTTAAGCATGTGAGGTATCTTATCTCTTTACAAGCTTACATTGTCTGGTTTGCTGTAACTGTGTGTACTAGGTTAATGTTGATGATGAAGACAATTATCAGAGAATGCTGGAGCTATGGTTCCTTTTCAGTGTCATTTGGTCACTGGGAGCTAGTGTGGATGAAGACTCGAGAAGAAAAATGGACACTTTTATTAGAGAAATAGAAGGACAGTTCCCATCAAAGGTACAGTTCCTGCAAGGGTTCCTGTGTCCTATTGAATAATACTGGACCCTCTAGGACACTGTGTATGAGTATTTTGTTGATGTGAAGACAAAGAATTGGGTAATGTGGGAAGATAAACTAAAGTCTGGTTGGAGATATCCATCAAAGTAAATCAACCAATTATATATTGTTCATAGTGCATGATTGGTAATGTATTATAGCATTTGCAGCAATAAGTTTATGTAACTGCATGCTAGCAATAATGTAAGTGTGAAGGTGTGAATTATCCTTGAATTGTTGCTTGATCTATATCTGCAGCTAGTTTAGTGTGTTAATATTAACAAAGCAACAACAGTGAAAGTTTCTGCATATGTTATCTGCTCTAACTTCCAAAATATAGTCAAATTTTATTTATTTATTTATTTTATTGTAGTGCTCCTTTCTACAAGATCATGGTCCCAACTGTGGACACTTTAAGATACGATTTCCTTGTCCACAATCTGATACTATCAGGTCAACCCGTATTACTAGTTGGACCAGTTGGTACTGGTAAGACTAGTGTAGCCCAGGGTGTTATTCAGAAACTGGATCCAATGCAATTCAACGTTTTAACGATCAATCTCTCGGCTCAGGTATATTTAGAGGAGTAATTAGTGGTCTTTGATGTTGGGTGTGTCTGAGAGACCATTAGATTGGTATGTCTCTGATGTTTCTCCTCCCTCTTTCTCTCCCCCTCCCTCTCTCTCTCTTTCTTTCTCCCCTTCTCTCTCCCCCTCTCTCCTTCTCCCTTTCTCTCTCCCTCTCTCTCTTAGACTACCTCTAATAATGTGCAAGATATCATTGAAGGGAAAGTTGAAAAGAGAACTAAAGGTATACATACATGTACATGTATATTAAACTGTTATAATTGTACTTGCACACATACCTGTACCCTATTCTACATGAATCCTAATGAGTGTATTATTATCATCATCACTTCTCTCTCCTCTATTACTGTTAACAGGTGTATATGTACCAATGGGTGGTAAGAAGCTACTCAATTTCATGGATGATTTCAACATGCCCTGCAAGGACACGTTTGGTTCTCAACCTCCACTTGAGCTCATCCGCCACTGGATTGACTACGGCTTCTGGTATGACAGACTCAAGCAATCAGTGAAGCAGATTAAAGTATGTTACATGTAGATACATACATGTAGTCTCATTATAGCATCACCAGTTAGTACTTTAAGGAGTATATATACAATGTACTTTAGTATTGGGTAATTTTGTTTGTTATTTCTTTATATGAATTAACACCTAATTTTTAGATACATTAGTGAGTCATTTAGATGCATAATTATATTGACTTAACTCCTTGTTTTACATGTACATGTATTGCTTATAAAAGTGAATGTAGATATATTCTATCATAACATAATGTACATACATATATGATGTATTGTAGGACATGTTCCTGTTGACTGCAATGGGTCCTCCTGGTGGCGGTCGTACTGTCATCTCAAGACGACTTCAGAGCCGGTTTAATCTCATTAACATGACCTTCCCACAGGTCAGCATGTACACGTACATACACACATACACCCACTTAATTATCATAATTATGTACATGTACATAATATACTATGAAAACTAATGGGATATAAATTCCAATAGTGTCTTATTTGATGTGGGATATTTTACATCAAAAAATGAAAATTATTATTACTAAAATACTAATAATTATTATCAATTTATGTTGAACTATCCTTATGTCTTAAGAACATTATAGCTGATACTAAAGTCCTTTAATGTCTTGTTATTAATAGGAGAGTCAGATAAAGAGGATATTTGGTACGATGATTAGTCAGAAGTTGCAGGATTTTGACGAAGATGTGAAGCCCCTTGCTGAGATCATGACTCAAGCAACTATTGAAGTTTATAACTTTGTATCTACATCAATGCTGCCCACACCAACAAAGATACACTACCTCTTTAACCTCAGGGACATTTCAAAGGTGCTAAGAGAGAGAGAAAGGGAAGGATACGGAGTGTTTAATCTTAGAGTGACTTTTAATCATACAAAAATTATACTTAAAATTAAAATTATACTTTAATTCCACAAAATATTGATATTTTAATTCTCAGTAGCTTTTGAAAGTGCTAATAACAATTTTTTATTAATTACCTATAACTACGTAATTCCATTTTACTTATTCTCTAGATATTTCAAGGTCTGTTAAGAGCTCATAAAGACTTTCACGACACTAAAGACCGCATGGCTCGTCTTTGGGTCCATGAGTGCTACAGAGTATTCTCTGACCGACTGGTGGGGGACAAAGACCATGAGACTTTCAATAATCTTATCGGAGAGAAGCTTGGCGTACTGTTCAACTTATCCTTTAACAACCTGTGCAAGAACAAGCAGCTGCCATTGTTTGGTTAGAATAAGTACATGTACTAGCATCATGTCCAGTCTTAGATATAGAAATTAATTTTGAGGGACCAGTCTAACTAAAAATTGAAGACTTAAGGACACCTAGGTCTAAATATGAGAGTCAGAAAACCTAGCTAAACTATATATGGGAGACTAAAAGTCTCCTAAACTCCCTCTTGATCTAACAGTGACTACTTATCAGTCTATTAATGTACATGTATATGCATCAATTATTATTATTATTATTATTATTATTATTATTATTATTATTATTATTATTATTATTATTATTATATTTTTATTTTTAGGTGATTTTCTTCGTGAGGAAAATCCAGTCTACGAAGACATTGATAATTTTGTATCTCTAAAGAAGTTTATGGAAGATAAACTTGAGGACTACAACATGGAGCCTGGCATCATCGGAATGAACCTAGTGCTCTTTAGAGATGCTATAGAACACGGTCAGGCATAATCATAATTATAATAATAACGTTGACTGTACATGATTATGTATATAGCTTTTATTACATTTTCTAATGTACATGTACTTATGCTGTGTAGAAATTTTGAGCTAATTCCGATTGAAATTAGTTTTTTGTGAATTTTATTATATTTTTTACATGTGCATGAATTTTTTAATTACATTTACTCATGTACTTATGCTGTGTAGAACTATTCCAATTGAAGTTATATTTTTGTGAATTTTATTATTATTTTGTAGTTGCTCGAATCATCAGAGTGATAAGACAGCCTCGTGGTAACATGCTCCTAGTTGGTGTTGGCGGGAGTGGTAGACAGAGTCTCAGTCGACTGTCGGCTTACATTGTCTCATTTTATGTGTTTCAGATTGAAGTGACAAGACACTATAGGCTACAAGAGTTCAGAGAAGGTTGAATTATTTAAACTTTAATCTTTAAAAAAATTTTTTTTCTTTTTTTAATTTTTTTATTTTCTCACTTTCTCTCCCTCTTCCTCTTTTTTTCTCTTCTCTTCCATTTTTTGTCCTCTCTCTCTCTCTCTCTCTCTCTTTTATGCTGTTAGATATTCGTAAGCTTTATTATCAAGCCGGTGTTGAGAACAAGCCTACAGTGTTCCTGTTCACTGATACACAAGTGGTCGATGAATCCTTCCTTGAGGACATTAATAATATACTCAGTTCCGGTGAAGTCCCCAATCTTTATAAACCCGAAGACTTTGAAGAGGTGCAGTGTCACTTTAAAATAATTATGGCTCTAAAATCACCCCCAATTTTTATTACATTTTTTATTACATATTGATGTATTTATGCTGTGTAGAAGTTTGAACTGATTCCGACTTTAATTTTTTGAGTTATGGCCATTTTTAAAAGCGGGTCAATTTCTTAAAAATATCCAAGGCTATAGCCCATGGTTTTTTCTGAAAAATGGCTCCAAAATCACCCCCCAATTTTTATTACATTTCTGATACATATTGATGTATTTATACTGTGTAGAAAGTTTGATCTGATTCCGACTTAATTTTTTTGAGTTATGGCCATTTTAAAAAATTGGCAAAAATCTGAAAAAAACCCTGTACTATAGCCCATGGTTTTTTCCAAAAAATGGCTAAAAAATCACCCCCAATTTTTATTACATTTTCTGATACATATTGATGTATTTATGCTGTGTAGAAAGTTTGAGCTGATTCCGACTTAATTATTTAAAGTTATGGCCATTTAAAAAAATCGGCCAAAATCTGAAAAAATCCCTGTACTATAGCCCATGGTTTTTTCCGAAAAATGGCTAAAAAATTACCCCCCATTTTTATTACATTTTCTGATACATATTGATGTATTTATGCTGTGTAGAAAGTTTGAGCTGATTCCGACTTAATTATTTAAAGTTATGGCCATTTAAAAAAATCGGCCAAAATCTGAAAAAAAATCCTGTACTATAGCCCATGGTTTTTTTCCGAAAAATGGCTAAAAAATCACCCCCAATTTTTATTACATTTTCTGATATATATTGATGTATTTATGCTGTGTAGAAAGTTTGAGCTGATTTCGACTTAATTTTTTAAAGTTATGGCCATTTTTAAAAATCGGCCAAAATCTGAAAAAAATCCCTGTACTATAGCCCATGGTTTTTTTCCAAAAAATGGCTAAAAAATCACCCCCAATTTTTATTACATTTTCTGATACATATTGATGTATTTATGCTGTGTAGAAAGTTTGAGCTGATTTCAACTTAATTTTTTAAAGTTATGGCCATTTTTAAAAATCGGCCAAAATCTAAAAAAATCTCTGTACTATAGCCCATAGTTTTTTCCAAAAAATGGCTAAAAAATCACCCCCAATTTTTATTACATTTTCTGATACATATTGATGTATTTATGCTGTGTAGAAAGTTTGAGCTGATTCCGACTTAAATTTTTTGAGTTATGGCCATTTTAAAAAACGGGCCAATTTCTTAAAAATACCCAAGGCTATAGCCCATGGTTTTTTCCGAAAAATGGCTCTAAAATCACCCCCAATTTTTATTACATTTTTTGACATGATATACATTGTACAATGTTTGCTGATTTGTGGTTTGGTAACAAATTGAATCAGTTCATATTCTTTGGTCCAATTATTCCCATTCAGTACACATCTCATTACACAATACACACACTTTAATATCATTTAAAGGCACTTTATGTACATGTACATGTAAATGTATCCCGTTCAATCCTTTATCTCTTCATTATTCTATAGGTGCGTTCTGCACTCTCACCAGTGGCCATTAAAGAAGGTATACCTGATACAACTGATGCCTTGTTCTCTTTCCTAATCGAGCGTGTTCGTAATAATCTTCACATTATTCTGTGCATGAGCCCAGTGGGTGACCCCTTCAGGTAATTGATACTTTATGTACATGTACATGTATATGTACACATGTACGTGTACGTGTACATATACATGTAACTAGGTACTTAATGATTGGTGCATTTAAACTTCATTAGCAGCATATAATGTACTTAAATCCTGTGCTTTTTCTTGAGTTATTATTTCCTTATGTGATTGTGTTGATTAGGAATCGTTTGAGGCAGTATCCTGCCTTCGTTAATTGCACTACCATCGACTGGTTTACTGAGTGGCCTAGAGATGCTCTTCTTGAAGTGGCTGAAAAGAGTTTGGAAGACGTTGACCTCAAGGGATATGAAGACAGTGACACTGTTAGCAACTTTACATATACTCTTGCTCCCTTTTCTCCTTTCCCTTTATATGCCCTCTTATAGTATACATAAATTTCCTCTTTCTTCCTCCCTCCCTTTCTCTCCTTATTCATCTCTCTCACTCTCTCTCCTTCTCTAGCTTCGTAAAAACATTGCCAGTGTTTTTGTAACCATACATCGCTCAGTAGTGATCATGTCTGAAAGAATGCTGCTGGAAATGAAGCGTCACAACTATGTCACTCCCACTAACTACCTGGAACTTGTGTCAGGATATAAGAGGTACTGTCTAATACATGAATCATGCACATACTGTACATGCATGGACATATCATAGTACTTTATGGACCACGCATATAGAGAAATTTTTGCATGTATTTGTGTGTGGTAGTCTACAGTAGTCAGTGGAGTATAATGTGCATTTTTCATGCATTCATGGACTGTGTATTACTGCTACATGATTGTATGGGTTATTAGTCATGTACTTGTGTGAGGTTGTTATGGTATACATGTTTACAAATTGGAATTATTAGCTTAATCTTGTTTAACCTTTAAAAGAAAAAAAAAGAGAGAGAGAAAGTTCATGTACATACATGTACAACTTTATATTAATCCTCTCTCTTTCTCTCTCTCAGTCTTTTAGATGAGAAAAGAACTGAGATTGGTGATCAAGCCAACAAGCTTTCCAATGGATTGGATAAACTAATAGATACGAGAGAGAAGGTTCAAGTAATGAAGGTTGAACTGGACGAGGCTAAAGTTAAAGTTGCTGTCTATCAGAAGGAATGCGATGATTACTTGGTTGTCATTGTACAGCAGAAAAGAGATGCAGAAGAACAAGAGAAAGTGAACATTCTTTTACATTTTAACTAAAAATTAAATGGAAAAAAATAGCCATGAAAATACATACATGCATATAACTATCATCATGTACAATTATTATTATTATTTATTCTTGTAGGCAGTTCAGGCTCGTAGTGAGAAGATAGCTGAAGATGAGAAGCGTTGTCTCGTACTAGCAGAAGCTGCTCAGAAGGATCTTGATGAAGCTATACCAGCACTGGAAGAAGCTATCAAAGTGAGAGAGTTTATAATTTATTAGTGTATCATTATTAGCTGTAAATGTTCATGTATATAAATGCAACTATTTATGTTCTGTTTTATTTGTTTCTCTTTTAATGGTATCTTGCATTAATCTATCTCTCTCCTTTCCCTTCCCCTACAGGCTCTGGAGGCTCTCAATAAAAAGGATTTAGGTGAAATTAAAGCTTACACCAACCCACCTCCACTAGTAGCTGAGGTAATGAGAGCCGTCCTCATACTTCGTGAGTCCAACGACACCTCTTGGGCGGAGTCAAAGAGACAGTTAGGAGAACAAAACTTCATCAATGATCTCATCAACTTTGACAAGGAGAACATGTCAGACAAGACACTCAAGAAGATAGGGACTGTTGTCTCAAAGCCTGACTTTAGTCCGATGATTGTTGGTCGTGTTTCTGGAGCTGCTAAGTCTCTTTGTCAGTGGGTCCGAGCTATGGAAGTGTACGGTCGAATATACAGGGTTGTGGAACCAAAAAGAAAGGTATTACAAAGCATGCAGAAAGGAGAGAAGAGTACAGGAGAGTACAATTACGTTTTATTTTTAATCGATGGAGTTGTGATTATAAATGAATGTACAATAATAAATAATGGTAAAATTATTGTTAAATGATTTTATAATTTTATAGAAATTGGAAGATGCTCAAAGCCAACTGGCAGCAAAGCAAGCCTCACTAGCTGAAGCAAGAGGGAAACTAAAAGAGGTACATACAGTACATGTACTTATAGTTTTTCTTAATGTACATGTACATGCATACCATAGTAATGGACATACGTAGTTATTTGTCTCTGAGGATAATACCTTCTCCTAATATCCTTTGATTTATTTCTTATATACATTGTACATGTATTGAACCACTCCAGTGTATTTAATATCCTTTGATTTATTTCTTATATACATTGTACATGTATTGAACCACTCCAGTGTATTGTGGGACACTTGTTTGTCACTCGGGGAAATACTATTGAAAGAAATGCACTATAATCACTCTAAACCACAACAATGAAATCCACATTCGTTATAATTATTGTACTATGCTCCTGCTCACACACATTCACAGTATTAGTTCTAGAAGTACATAATTTTGGGAGACCAACCTATGTGTAGCAAAAAATGGGAGACTTCAAAAGACCTTGGCTAAATATGAGAGATCAAACTCCCTCTAGATCTAACAGTGCATGTACAATGTATACGTACACATGTACTTGTAATTTCTTTTATGCATGTACATGTACTTTTATCTTTATTCATTATTTTCTTTGTAGTTACAAGACAAGTTAAAAGAGCTTAAAGACCAGTACGATGAGAAAGTAAAGCAAAAAGAAGAGCTAAGGAAGAGAGCAGAGATGCTTGAGCTGAAGCTAGACAGAGCAGACAAGCTTGTGTCAGGACTAGCCGACGAACGCATCAGATGGGAAGAGAGTGTCAAGGTACAATAAACTAGCAAATGGAGTTATTCCTAATTAGAACTACTAATCCTATCATTGTAACTAAGTTTATGACCGGTTTTGACTGGACGAATTAGAGCCAGTAAAATATACACAACAGCACTGACATACAAGAATCATTTCTCTTATATATATAAACCTCATGAATACACTGTACAGTAATACTGTCAATCCTTGAGTGGTTTAGGATGCTCTAGCATTCCTTGCATTATTTATACTAGACATAAGTCCATCTTCACACACAGTGAGTGTGTATACATTGCATCTGCCTAATGTGTTCATGTGGGGTCTGTAGAGTATGTACACTGATACAAATGATTGTATGAGATAATATCAAATGATATCATATTAGTAATAGATCAATATAGTACATGTACTGTTAGTAATACTGATATATTATATTGATGTTTATTTGTGTGTGTGTTATTATTAAATGGTGACAGGCTCTAAGAGGCAGTATGGTATTTCTTGTTGGTGATTGTCTGGTGGCTGCTGCTTTCCTCTCTTATGCTGGTCCTTTCCTGTCCAGTTACAGAGATGAACTGGTACAGCAAACATGGCTGAAGCAGGTAAGCATCATCACTTGTAAATATCTATAAATGTGCAAAATGTGATTTAAGCCTACATGTACACATGCATTATTATCATCATCATCATCATTATTATTATTATTATTATTTTACATGTTATTATTGATGTTTTATACAGGTGAGAGAACTCTCCATCCCTTGTACGCCCGAGTACACCTTTGCTAGCTTTTTGGGTAATCCAGCGATTGTGAGAGAGTGGAACATACAAGGGCTTCCTTCTGATGCCTTCTCTACCGAAAATGGAGTCATTGTCACTAAGAGCAACAGGTAGAGGCAGATCTTTGTATCATACATGTACTGTATAGTCAACTACTCCTATTAAGTCTCTAATCAGATTAAAGATGCATGCATACATGTACTTATAATTGTGTGTTCTGATTAAATATACATGTACCTGTATTTGTATTTGTTATTGCTGTAGATGGCCACTTATGATTGATCCTCAAGGACAAGCTATCAAATGGATAAAGAATATGGAGAAGCACAGAGTAAGAAATGAACACATTGTACCGTGTACCATGTACCTTAGTTGTATCTGTATTCTAATTACCGTATGTAGCTGGTAATGTAGAGGGGGAAGTTTTCTCATATTATTGGTAACTGACAGGTTTAATTTGGCAAATTTATGACCTAATTGTGTTATTGAGCATGCACAGGATGGCTCAAAATGGCTGATTTTATTTTGACTAATACAGCTAGCTATCTAAAGTCTCCCCCTCCAAAGTTACCAGCTTTAGTAAGAACATAAGTTAGTGGTGGTATCACTCGTCATTAGTCAGAGATTATTTCATCAGTTATTACTGGAGTCCTGTTATTTCATAACAGTGAAGTCATTCCTCCTAATCTTACCTGTTAATTCCTGTATATATACATACATGTACATGTACTTATAACTTGTAATTAATGTTTATACTTGTACATGTGCACTTGAACATGCGCCTTCCTTCATATCAGCAGTATTTAGTTCCAGTATGCAGTGTAATCTCCTGGTTGTTGGGTGTGAGCCATATTTGATATTTGATTTCATTTAGCAACCAAAAACAATGTCGCATATATACACGTACATGTACATGTACACGTACATGTACACGTACGTGTACGTCAGAAATAATTGTTCACATGTAGCGTATGTAATTGTATAATTAGCAACGTTATGCAAATATTATAATATTAGCTCTGCTGATTTCTTGAGAATTGAAAATTGCCATAGTTTTTGCTATTATACCAATTTGCATGTATACTAGTACCATGCATATTAGTAGCTTTTATTTTTTAGGCATGTACATGTATATAATAATGTTTAATTATAATTATTTGTTTGTGTTTCAAATAGAAACTGAAGATAATAGATCTGCAGCAGCAGGACTTCCTGAGAACATTAGAGAACTCTATACAATTTGGCAGTCCTGTCTTGTTGCAGAATGTACAAGAGGAATTGGATCCATCCCTTGCCCCAATACTTAACAAATCACTCATTAAGCAAGGTACAATTTTCAATTGCATTAGCTACAATGTACATGTACATGTACTTTACTTGCTACTGTAGCTCCATCATTTGGTAGTCAATAACTTCAAAAATACATGTACATAGTAAAATTAATCTACTGATGATTTATAAATGCACCTGCAATTCCCTCTTAAATGTTTATCCTGTTGAGATGTGATATGTACATGATTCACTCTAATTCCCTCTTCAGTTTTGATAAACATTTCTTCTGTTGAGTTGTGAGTTTATTTTGTTGATATTTTGTTTGTTTGATATATGTCTACTGGTGATGTACTAACCTGATTATCCCTACCTCTCACCTTTCACTAGTAAATACAGATGTACAGTAAACATATTATTTTCTATGAAACTATGATTATTATAAAAATAGCTACAGTATATTTATTTATTTATTTTTATTGTAGGCAATCGGTTGTTGATTCGGTTGGGAGACAAGGAGGTTGAGTATAATCCTGAGTTCAAGTTTTACATCACAACAAAACTGAGCAACCCACACTACACTCCAGAGATATCCACCAAGACTGCTATTGTTAACTTTGCCGTTAAGGAGCAAGGTACAATATTATGATGTCATAAACTTGATGTACATACATGGGCCCTTTCTTCCTTTTTAATCTTATTCTCATTTATTCTGCTCCCTCCTCCTTTCTCTCTTTCTTTTCTTCTCTCTCTTCTCCAGCATTCCCAAGCTACGTAGAAAGTTTGAGCTAATTTTTTAAAGTTTATTGCCAATTTTAAAACATGCCAATTTCTAAAAATTACCCTGTAATATAGTTGATGATTTTTTCCAAAAAAGCTCCAAAATCACCCCCAATTTTCATTACATTTTCTGATGCATATTGATGCCCTTATGCTACATGCTTTGTTTCTCTTATCAATAGGCTTACAGGCTCAGTTGTTAGGTATAGTGGTTCGTAAGGAGAGGCCAGAGCTAGAGAAGAAGAAAGACGAGCTGGTAGTCAACATAGCTCAAAGCAATAAGAAACTGCTAGACCTTGAAGATGAGATTCTTAGGTATGTACATGTACTGTACATTGCACTCTCTTCCTTTCTCACGTTTTGATCTTTATGCACTTGTTCTTCTACATGCTGCATGCATGTACATGTACATGTACATGCATAGTAATTTGTAAAAAAATTACCAGAAATCCCCCCCCACAAAGTACATGTACATACATATTAAGAGTGCATGCTTCTAAAACTAATGATTACCATTATATGTTGATTATTGTGATAATTATATCATCATTAGGTTGTTGAGTACAGCTCAGGGCTCACTCCTTGATGATGAGAAACTGGTCAACACACTTCAGTCAAGCAAAGCAACAGCACACGACGTACAGAATCAACTGGAAGTGAACCAGAAAACTGAAAAAGAAATAGACACAGCAAGAGAGGTATACTGTTATATACATGTACATGTAATTGTAATTATTCATGTACTTGTCATTTTAATTGTAAAATTTATTGCAGTGCATTTTACACAAATGTACACGTACTAATTGTTCTATAGTGTATACTGTGTAACTGGATTTATTATTATGTATTTTCAGAAATCCAGTGTATACAAAACCTCTTGTATATGTACATGTATATGTACATGTACATGTACTAGATTTTACTGTATTATTTATGTACCTTATATTTTATTCGTAGGGATATCGTCCATGTGCTCAAAGAGCCTCCATATTATTCTTTGTGATGAATGATATGGGCCGGATTGACCCAATGTACCAGTTCTCACTGGATGCTTATGTTGAACTCTTCTCTAATTCGATTGATAAGAGTCTAAAGCATCCTAAACTGGAGGAAAGGATAGAGTATTTGAATGACTATCATACCTTTGCTGTTTATCAGTCAGTAACACGCACACCTCTCTCTTCCTCTCTCTCTCCCTCTTCCTCTTTCTCCCTCTCTCTCCCTCTCTCTCTCTCTCTCTCTCTCCCTCTCTCTCCCTCTCTCTCCCTCTCTCTCTCTCTCCCTCTCCCCCCCTCTCTCTCTCCTTCTCTCTCTCTCTCTCTCCCTTACTCTCCCTCTCTCTCTCTCCCTTACTCTCCCTCTCTCTCTCTCCCTTACTCTCCCTCTCTCTCCCCTCTCTCCCTCTCTCCCTCTCCTTTATATTTAATCTTTTTCTTAGATACACATGTAGAGGTCTCTTTGAACGCCACAAGCTTCTCTTCTCATTCCAAATGTGTGTAAAGATAATGGAGAATGCCAGCAAACTCAACATGGACGAGTACAGCTTCTTCCTTAGAGGTGGTGTGGTAAGCTTTCATTGGATTACATGCACTGTAGCAGAACCAAAGCATTTTCACAGTACACATGTATTAACCTTTGAATACTGTGTGCAAACTTTAATTAGGAGACTGTACTTCAATAGCACATGTGTATATGTACTTACAACAGTGTATAACATTAACAGTCTTTATAAAGTTGATGAGAAGGATGTATCTATGTACATGTACATGTACAGTGTTGTTTCAATAGATATACATGTACATGTATGTGGATATTAGGTTCTTGATCGTGATGCTCAAATGGACAATCCTTGCAAATGGTTGGATGATGCTCTGTGGGACAATATCACAGAATTAGACAAGTTAGTTTATGCATGTAATGTAATGTATAGTCTAATGAGAAATGAACTGAATAGAAGGGACTAATGTAATGTCAGTGATTGATATTGTGTCTTCTTGTATTATATGTTTATTATTATGTCATAGGTTGGGTAGTTTCATGGGTATTGCTAATTCATTTGACCAGTATCCTAGGGAGTGGCACTTGTGGTTCACTTCTGACTCACCAGAAACAACATCACTACCTGGTAATGATCACTTTTATTTCCATTTTGAAAAATATCTTTTATGAATGTTAATAATTACTATACCTTAATTCCTTATACTTTCTTATGTCCCCCCTCTCTCTCTCTCTTTCTCTCTCTCTCTCTTTCTCTCTCTCTCTCCCCCCCTCTCTCTCTCCCTCTCTCTTTGTGTTAGGTGAGTGGGAGAATTCCTGTAATGAGCTTCAAAGGATGTTAGTCGTTCGATCACTTCGTCCTGATCGTGTACCCCAGACTGTGACATCGTTTGTTATCAATAATTTAGGAGCAAAGTAATAATAATGTCCTACATACCCCTCCCTTCATGTTGGCATGTTAATTATCTTTGAGGTGTGCATGTAGTTATTTTCTCCCTCTCTCCCTCTCTCCTTAGATTTGTCGAGCCTCCTGTGCTAAATATGGGTGCTGTAGTTGAAGATTCTAGTTGTAGGACTCCATTGATTTTTGTCCTTTCTCCTGGCGTGGTAAGTATACAGTACTGACTGTACATGTACATGTGGTTTAGTGATGTTTCAGATCCTCATAACTCAAAAAGTTGTACTTAAAATCAGCTCAAACTTTTTACATAGCATAAGGACATCAATATGTATCAAAAAATGTATTAAAAATTGGGGGTGATTTTGGAGCCATTTTTCGGAAAAAACCATGGGCTATAGTACAGGGAAATTTTAAAAAATTGGCCCATTTTAAAAATGGTCATAACTTGAAAATTTGAAGTCAGAATCACCTCAAACTTTCTACACAGCATAAGGGCATCAATATGTATCAGAAAATATAACGAAACTATAACTAAACCCAGCTAGCCATCAACTTTACTAACATCTACAAACCTCATTGGCAGCCATGACTTTATCTAATTAATGTTTACTCAGGCATTTAGCTGCACCCATTAAAATACCACATGGTCCCATCTGCTACACCACTCATACTACACTCCGCATTAATGATCCATTAATGAGAGGAGCACGTATCCTTCCTATAAACATAACTTATCTTTTTCTATTAAAAGCACTGATTGCTATACCCCAGCTTTGAGTACATGTACATGCATTTATACATTGTATACTGGAGTAGAGTTTTATTTTTAATATAACAGATAGTGATGCATTTTAAAAGTATATGAACTGTTTTGTGTGCATGCATTTATTTCAAATGTTGTACGTGTTACTCTTTTAGGACCCCACCACTGGCCTCCTCTTGCTAGCAGAGCAGTCTGGCATGGCACAAAGATTCCAATCAGTGTCACTTGGACAAGGCCAGGCACCACGGGCTCGGAGAATGATTGAAACTGGAGCAAAAGAGGTACTTATGCTGTGTTCATGCACTTAAACTACTCAACAATTGTTTAGTAAAGAATACTGCAATGTAAATGTGTCATATTGTCATTTTGCAATGCAATCTTTATACAATGCATCTTAAATCACCTTTTTTATCTATTCTTTTTAAATTCTCCCTTTCTCTCTCTCTCTCTCTCTTTCTCAGGGTAATTGGGTATTTTTAGCAAACTGTCATCTTTCCCTAAGCTGGATGCCTCAGCTAGACAAGCTAATTGAGGATGAGCTACAAGTGAGTATATACAATAATCTAGTCTCGTCATAATGTCCCTCTCACTGGGGGAGGTATGAGAAATACTACCTTGAAGCACATAGTTATGTCTTTGTTGTAATAGGACCTCACAATCTGTCAATCAACTAGTCTCCTGTCTGTCACTTACTACTCTTTCCTGAAACTTGATATTATAGCTCATAATGAGGCTAAATGTACCTCATAGTGTAGGCCCACATGTACATGTATTATGTATAATTATGTAAATCTGTAATGTAGAGTATATAGTGTAGACTCATATTAATGCTATATAAGTACATTATGTAGCTCTTATAATGTAGAGTATAATAGCTCATAATCCTCCTATAGCTTGTAGTGTAGTTTATTTATTTGTTCCAGTGTGTTAATGGCTAAGGTTAAGGTGTGTTCCCTCCTCTTTCCTTCCCATCTTCTTTCTGTTGACCATACAAGCAGCTCAATTATGTCTTGGCATAATTTGTTATGGTGTCCTGGATTTGTTTATGAATAACATTGCCAAATGTAGGCTCAGACAGTGTGGAATGTTGTAGTTTGTGAGTGAGTATATCATTGTACTACTAGTAGTCTCTCTTTGGTGGGTTTGGTATTTGAGTAATGATTGGAAATGAGTGGACATGTGTTTAGATGTGGTTTTGGATCTAATTTGTTGCATTTGCACGCTCAGACCTACAGAGACGCACACGCTAATGCGTGCTCCCTTTTAAAAATACACGTACATGTACAGCACCTCTTCTGTTTCTTCTTTTAATTTCTCTCTTTTTCTTTCTTTTATCTGCAGATCAAACAGCCTCACAAAGACTTCAGGTTATGGCTAAGCAGTAGTCCTAATCCTGATTTCCCAATATCAATATTACAAGCTGGCATCAAGATGACCACTGAACCACCAAAGGTACATTTCAAGGACACATTGCTTTTTAATCTTTCTGTCTCCCTTATACCAATGCCTCTTTATTCTCCTCTCTCTCTCTCTCTCTCTCTCTCCCCCTCTATCTCTCTCTTTCTCCCCCTCTATCTCTCTCTCTCCTCTCTCTCTCTCAGGGCTTAAAGGCTAACATGAAACGTTTATATCAGATAATGAATGAATCAACATTCCCACGCTGCGAGTGTGACTTCAAATACAAGAAGCTTCTGTTTGCCCTCTGCTTCTTTCATTCGCTTCTAATTGAGAGGAGGAAGTTCCTCACACTCGGCTGGAACATCTTCTATGGTTTTAATGACTCAGATTTTGAGGTATGTTGTGCAATCACTCGCCTAATGCCCATCACACGATAATTTGTGTAAATATGCATAAACAAATAGTTGAGGTGTCTGATAATGGAGGGAATGAGAGAGAGAATGAGAGGGAGTGTAGAAACGATTGCACATACACTTCTCTCCTAGCCACTAGCTACAAGCGTACATTTTTCATGTTCACTTACATCATTGTCATGGTGCTATCTATAGTGCATGGCGTAGGTAATTATGGAGCTACTCTATCTCTATGGCAGTAAAAGAACAATGTTCTTGGGCTATTAGTTCTATGATTGTACTGCTGGTATAGTTGATTAGTTTCTCTGTATAGTTTATGGAGGATCTTATGACTTATTTCCTCTATAAATTAGTCTGTATTCCTTGCTTTATGTAGCTCGTATCCTGTGTTATCATATGGAATAGCTCTTAATATTATTATCATTCCTATAATCATCAAGTGCGCTTCCTTTATACGTGCCTATTAGCTTTAATGCAGTCAAGGAAAGAGTCATGCTTTGTTGGCCCTCATCATAATCTCATTAATTTCCAGCACATGTACATGTACATTCACCATACTATAAATGTACTTTTGTACAGGCACTGAGTTATAAATGTACATATTCTCATAATGAATTGGTCTACTTGGTATGTTATTTATTCATTTAACCAGTTAGTTGTACTCTTGTGTTGTTTTATACACTGAGATTGCTTATTGCTTGTAATGATGATGATGAATGAGAGAGTTCTAGATGATTATCCTAACACAAAGGAAGAGATAATTGAAGCATTCAACACACCCAAGTACAACAGAATCAGCACTAGTGTAGTCATGAAGCAGATAATGCATAGCTTTATATTGTAACAGTGCATTAATAATCCTCTAACATATAAAGCATATCATAGTGAAGCTAATACAGTAGTATTAAAGTATAATTTTATGCCTGTAAATGTACATGTACATGTATATTGGTAATGTTATGTGGATGTTGTACACATTTTTGTGTCATTTTACTAAGTGGGTATGCTGGGTATGCAGTCTGTGAGAGATCAAACAAACTAAAAGCTAATTAGTCCATCCACTAATGAATTCATTGTGTTATAATACTAATAATAGTATACTTATTAGTGCTACAGGAACTATCCTGTTTATCTAATAGACTATATGTATAGGCTAGCCTCTATATAATGGACACTTTGGTAGAAGAAAGTGTCTCTGTTATACAGAGGTGTCCTTTATGTGGATGTTATTTTATACAGTAAGGAATGTAATTGGTACACTAGGTGCTGTCCGTTAAATGGAGGTGTACGCTATAGAGAGTGTCCATTAAGAGAGACTATACTGTATATTTCCTTCCTCTTATTGTTTCTATTGATTTTTAAAATTTATTATTAATTTTTTTAATTCTCTCGAAACAGGTTTCAGAACATCTCCTGAGTATATATTTGGACGAGTATCCTGACACGCCTTGGGACGCACTCAAATATCTTGTAAGGGACATTTATACTCTAACCAGAAACACACACACACTCACACACAATTACAATTGCATCTTGTTTGTTTATGTTAGTTTGGGCCACTCCTAATTGGTTGGTATTTTCTTGTAGAGGGTACATATGGTGGATTGACTGCCAATGTTATGGGGGAATTTAATGCATTGTTGTTTAACTGCCAGTGTCAACATTGTAACACTCTGTCCAGCTAGGTTATCCATACATTGACTACTGATGTCTGTGAATGGATAAATTATATGTACATGTATTTTGTACTTTACTCTCTATCTCTTTTATTTTATTTTTCTTTTTATTGTATTGAATTCATTATAAAACTACATATATGCATCACTACATGTAGTTTCATATGCATGTACATGTACATGTATTTTGAGAAATGTTTTTACTCTAACACTACACTGCCAGTACACACACAGCATGACATGACATGACATGTATACATGAGTGATTCGTAAAATAAAGTAATACTGGCCTACATGTACATGATTTATATTAATAAATAATATATTTTGTCATGATGATAAAAAATATTTTATAATCTCTTCAGTCTAGTCAGTCAGAGCATCACTGTAGTACGTCATACACTAACATCAACATCCATAATTATATAAGTATAATGACAGTGTGTGTGTGTGTGGTATGAGTAGCTATTACCTCATGCATATTACTAGTAATTATAAGGACAATTGTCATTACTGGACAATGGCACTGCATCACAGTTCACATTAAAGAGTCATTCCTGTTTCCTTATTGTCTAGACACACCTTAACTATAGTAATGCTTTTTACTTTTTGTGGTTTTTTTGGCAATTATGTTGTATGACACCAATTAGTATAACCCTCTTAATAATACTCCCCTACATACTGTATACACAATGTACATGTACATGTATAATGTATAATTTCATTCTATCTCTTGTTTGATATATTTTCATTACTATATGCATGTACATGTACTTATATAGTCCATGAACATTGGCTATATATAAATGATCATTATTATTATACCATGTATATGTACACTGATTTATAATGGATGTGTAGATTGCTGGTGTGAATTATGGAGGACATGTCACTGATGACTGGGACAGGAGAGTACTCTACACTTACATTAATGATTTCTTTGTTGATGACGCCATTGAAGCATCTTATTACAAGTAAGCACGAAAGTTAATTGATATTAACGCGACTCATGTGTGTATTTCAATGTCAATATGATTGATATTAACGCGACTCATGTGTGCCTTATAGTGCACAGTGTACAGTATACATTAACAATTAGTAGTGTTTCATCATTATTTGTAACTCTAGCTATTATCTGATATAATCATTATATTCTTTGAAGTGGTTTTGTTAAAGATGAACTGTTTGTATACTCGTTAATTTAGATTGTCATCATTAAATACTTATTATATTCCTAAAGATGGACCACTCCAATCCTACAAGGTACAGCCAAAATTCACCCTCCCCCCCCCCTCTCTCTCTCTCTTTCTCCTTTTCCTTCCCTCCTCCTCCCCTCCCTCTCTCACTCTCTCTCAATTTTATTTTACAAACTGTATGTGTCTCTATCTTCTTTTGAATCAAATTTTAGCTAGTACCATTGTTTATTATCATTATTGCAGTATCATTATATTTATATTATTGTGTCTAAATTGTAAACTAATTTTGTTAACGTTATGCTAATGATTTCACAATCAATATATACACAGTCTCTACTACTACCAAGAGCTATGTCTCCCTCCCTCAGCTTCTATAGTGACACAGCAACAGCAGCAGCGGTTGCACTGTGTACTATTAGCCTAATGAATCATCACTGCCTTTTATATCATCTGTGACAATTTGTAAATGATTTAAAATCTCTTGTTTCTTCAAAGTATCTTTATTACTATAAAGATACTCTGACGTGTTTATTACTATAAGCCTCTGACGTGTACATATACACTATATATTATAGAAGAGCTATGTATGATTGTATGATTGTGTGTATGGTCCTATGGGATGAAGAGGCGGGACCAGACTACTCCTTTATGTGTACATGTAGATCAAAGCCTCGTCATTCTTAGCAATAGGAACCATGCTATCCATTTATTTGGTGACTTAAGAGCATTGTTGTACTTAAATAATGAATGCTATTCCCATTACTTTTATGTACACAGAAAATTCTACATGTAAGTGCATGGTTGGATTTGTATGGTACATAAAGCACATTACATGTACATGACTGTGTCTGTAATGATCTATTACCATCCAGTGTTTCTATATACAGTTGTATTGCAATGGATTGATGTTATCGTTATTGTTTATTGTTTTTCAGGACTACATTAGCAGTCTTCCTAATACGGACCACCCTGAGGCATTTGGACAGCACCCCAACGCTGATATTGCCAGTCAAATCAGAGAGACAAGGTTAGTTCATTTAGCATCTCGAGGACATGTGTGTGTGTGCACTAGACTAAAGACTTGCTTGCATAGTGTGTGTGCATACAACAACACAGCAAATGATATATCTATGCACTTATGTGATGTGTGCGTGTGTGTGTGTGTGTGTGTGTTACTATGTGTCTGGAATCTACCAGTGCTTTCTTATATGCGAGTGAGTTTATACAATTTAATGTTTAATTCATTTACCGGGCCAATAGTGATCGACCTAATGTAATGCAGTCCAGCATAACTGACTTAGGCAAATTGGAAAACACTGCCCACCACACCGCTGATCCTCTTCATGTGTAATTTGAGCATTATCTAATATAATTGTCTCTCATTATACTGGTATTAATGATACTCTGATCACATACACATTTTGTACTAATGTGTGTTTGTGTATACAGTGTAACCTCCCACTGGAGCTGCTACCTCTGAAATAAGGGCATGCCAAGCTGTTAATGTTTGTAATGTCCCCGTCACCTTATATTGGCCTCTGAAATAAAGAACACCTCTGAGACATAATAGTATTGTGTAGATTATAAAGAAGTCAAACTGTATTATTATTATTATTATTATCATCATCATCATTATAGGACAGTATTGGATACATTGCTGTCCCTTCAGCCACAGCAATCAGTTACAGTAGGAGAGAGCACAGAAGATAAGGTACACACAGTCTACAGTACATGTATATCAATACTGCATGATTATCATCAATAGGTTCTTAATCTAGCTGCTGATGTATTGAAGAGGATACCAGACCTCATCGATTATGAAGGAACAGCTAAACTGATCGCTGATGACATGACTCCATTGAATGTGGTCCTACTACAAGAGGTGAGTTTATATATGAAGATGTACAATTGTACATGTATAAGGACACAGGGAGATAGAGGGGCCAGAGTTCCCCCCTCCCACAAAGCATGCTAAGTGAGCTAAACAGCATGAGCTTCATGAGCTGACAAGCACTACAATACAGTACATGGCATTTGGAGCAACTTTAAAAATTCATTAAAAATTGAAATTTAATTGGAATCAGTTCAAACTTGATATAGAACATAAAAACATGTAGGTGTATCAGAAAAAGTTATAAAAATAAAGATTTCTTTCCTTGTGATTTTGTTGAAATACCCTGTACAGGACAAGAAGCGTATACTATGCCAAAATCCTATGGGAAACCCTGGTCTCCCCCCCTAGTTTGATCAAAGAGTGCAGGGGGTCTGGAGTTCATAATTTTGTAGCTGAGCCCCCCACTTTTGAACTGTTTAAAACACTTTAGCCTGTGATGACTGCAATGGTCGTGTGAATGTGTTTGTTTAGCTTTGGCAAGGATGTGGACTATTGAGTGGGAGAGACTATTTTACTATGCACCTTACCCAATTAGTAGTACATGAATCAGATGATTGTGTATGTATGTATACAGTGTATCACTCTCATGTACATGTAGTACTACATGCCCCCTACTACTGCTAGTATTGAGTTTATGTTCTGTATCCTTTTTGCAAGGTCAAGCAATCGTTATGCTTCATTAGACTCTGAAATAAAAATGTCTGTGTTTATGCTTTTTATATTTATGGCGAACCAAATATTTATGCATGCAGTATAAGATATGAGATAACTTTTAAAAGATCTGTTATTATGTAGATGTATTCTCATATAAATTGAGGATTTATGCTATGCTACTGTATGGTATTTTGACATTCTAATTCTATATAGATCCAGAGGTATAATGCTTTGCTTACAATAATGAAAGAATCGCTCGTTGATCTTGAGAAAGGTATCAAAGGATTGGTGGTGATGTCTGCCGATTTAGAGGAAGTGTTCAGTTGCATCAATCACGCACAGGTCCCACCTCTGTGGGGAAAGGTAAGGAAAGAAAGAAAAAATGTAATGTTTATAATATCCCTTTCCTCCTCTTTCTCTCTCCTTCCCTCTTCTCTTTCCTTCTCTTCTCCTCCCCTTCTCCTCTTTCTTTCTTTCTTTCTTTCTCCCCCCTCTCTCTCTCCTCAGACCTTTCCCTCATTAAAGCCACTAGGTGCATGGACACGTGATCTTGTCCTAAGAGTAGAGCAGTTCAACCAATGGTCAACAACTGCTCATCCTCCTATCCATTTCTGGCTCTCTGGCTTTACATTTCCCACTGGTTTCCTAACAGCTGTCCTTCAAACTGCAGCTAGAAAAAACAATGTAAGTCCCCCCCATACACACACACACCTGGCAACCAGAGCTTGTGTGCATAAATAACTAGGACACAATGAGTGTGTCTTTACTTTCAGATAATTTATTATTACACATACACAAGAGTAGATGATGGTTTATCATCTACTCTTGTGTACATGTATGTTAATGAAAGCCCTATAGTTTCACAGGAGATAAATTGGCACGATTGACTATTGTACACCCACAATTGCATGAAGGATGTTTTTGTGGAGTGTTCTTTTATGTGGGAGAGTGAACTCACTCACTCACTCCTTTGATTTGAATGATTCTGCTTTTCCTCATGTACAGTACAATATGTCATTCTACATGCACTTTACAGGTTTATACGTATGTACATGTACATCCATGATAATAGCCTGAGGCTATAGTATTTAAAGTATGTCATTACTTTTGACCTTGTCCTCGTTTGCTGTACTACAGATAGCTTTATTGCTACAGGAAGTTGACCTTACAAACTGATCTCACGGTTTTTATTTTATTTTCAGGTATCCGTCGATTCTCTTTCATGGGAATTTCATGTGTCTACGCTTGACGATAGCAACATAACTGACCCACCAAAGGTACTAGCCGTTTAGTCTACTCTACTATTGATACACACACACACACACACTTGTGTATCACTGCATGAATCTCTCTAATAATAATAATTAACAGGAAGCATGAGCTCATGTGTATGTGTGAATTATACTTTATCTCTCTACGTCATTCCTCCTTCCTCTCGAGTAGTGATAACACTATGTCCTCCACGGTCTCCTTAGGCTGTGAATCTACTTCTCACTATCTTTCTTTCTGATTTATCCTACTATTGCGTTTATCCTACTATTGTGTTTATACAACAGCTTACATTGATGGTAGGAGGCAAAATCCAATCGTAATTAAGAATGCTGTGGGTGAGAAAAGGGCTTGTACTGACATTAATTGTGTTTGGTGTATCAAGTTGCTTTATTTATCATCTGCAATGTTGTAGGAAGGCGTGTGGATCAAGGGACTATTTTTAGAAGGTGCAGGCTGGGACCGAAGGTCGTCTTGTCTCATAGAGCCCAATCCAATGCAGCTGGTCTGTCCTATGCCAACGATTAACTTTAAACCGGTTGAGAATAAGAGGAAACATGCCAAAGGTAACGCAATGCCAATCAGTCTCTACTATCCTTCTTCATTTCTCAGTCATACCTCAAGTATAGTACACTTATAGTGTCCTGCTTGAGTAGTCTATTATAATAATATGTACTGTACTGTGTTATTAGTGTGTACTATTGTCCTAATCCAGTTATCTAATAATAGCAGTATAATCTACTCTCTTCAGAATACAGTGATGCATTAGTACTAATGCATTATAGTGTTTAATGTCATAATGGCTTCATTCTTACTGTAAACTGATATGCCTCAGACTTTATTTACTATGAGAGTCACAAGAAGACTCACTATATGTACATTAAAGTATTCATTTCATGTCTGTGACTACATGTGTGTACATATACATGTAATCCATGATCTATATGTACAGTACCTTTAGCTCATCATGGGATGTCAGTAGTAGTAGTTCATGTGTAACTGTTAAAGTGGGAGAGAGACATCCATTGCTTCTCTAATTGTTTATACTATGACATTGGCTGGTTTGGTTTGCCTGATATTTTACATGCTAGAGTTAAAGAGAATGCCATCAACTATGTATACACAGCACATGACGATTTCGACAGCTGTGAGTCTGAACTGATGTCAGTATTATTAGTAATGTAGAGCTAACATGTACTGGACTGTAGTGTGTTCTTAATTATTGTCTATATGTATTTCTGGTTTATGTAGCATCGGTTCTGCCAGTTAGAGCTTTGGCATCTTATTTACATATCACACCAAATGAAGTATAGGA
>NW_003546250.1:457442-480430 GCF_000090795.2 Amphimedon queenslandica | reverse complement strand
CACGAACATTATCACAGGCTACTTTACTGAGGACTTTATCAACAAGGCCGGGCTCACAGTATCCGTTCTTGTGGTGGCGGTAGTCGGCAAGATTAGACATGACTTCTTGGCTCTGTTCTCCTTCCCTTTCGTCGTATTCTAACTCATCTAGTCTAAAGAACGGGTTTATCGACTTCAGGTTGTCTAGAGCATCATAACTTTCTCCAAGTTCATCTGACGTGCTCTTTGAGACAGCTCTGAATCTACCATGGACTCCGCCATGGCCAGTAGTATGGACACGATGAGAAGGAGAAGAAACTTCTAAGAAATCGGATTGGGACTGTGCCCTCTCTCTCGGTAAATGAGGAGGGAGCTCTCGCTGTACTATGTGCGTCCCACTCCTCAGTCTTGTCTCTGGACTCGATAAATCAGCTATCGGATGATCTCGATCAGATGAAGAGTCTCTTACTTGTTCTAATCTCGACTCACCGTTGATCTTCTTTATGAATTTAGGAGGAGGTGGTGGGACGCCGATAGGTACCAAAGACTTGTATTTCTTGCCTGACGGACTTATTGATCTTGTGACTGTGTTGGGAGGGCTAACACTGCCATTGTTACCACGCCCACGGGACTCTCTTCTAGTAGGAGGTAAGGGAGGGGGTTCTGTTCTGTCTGATGGCTCAGAGACTGTCTCTAGTTTATTGTAAGTTGATGGAGTCATTGATCGAGCTGCTGTCTTTACTGGCGACACTGATCGATGGGTTTGTAAGCTTCTCTTTGTCTCCTTTGCTTGACAGCTTGACAAGCTACTAGACACTTGACCTAGCTCTGATCCACTGCTCTCATCAGTTTCTGATCTTGTTGGAGTGGAGCTGTAACGACTGGAGGATGCAGCTGTACTGTATTTATTGTCGCTGTTGCTTCTTGATCTGTGAGCTGGCGAAGTGTACTTGATTGGTTTTCTAGCAGGAGAAGTCGGTTTCCCGCTTGGTTTTAAAGTGATTGGAGAGGAAGGAAAACCTGAAAAATCAGGCGAGTCCTCTTGCTGCGGTGTACCTAGTCCTGAGTCGTGGTTCTCAAGTAAATTGTGATAATATGAAGTGTTGTGATCAATATCTGGTGGTGGAAGAGAGACCTCAAGATCATGGCGTCTCCTTGAAGCAAAAGGAGATGAGTGTGTGCTCAGTTGTGTAAGGTTACTTTCCGAGAATGCAGGGAGTAGCCTGGGGCTGCTGTTACATTGGTGACTGCAGTGATATATGTCACCTAAAATGCTCCTCTCGTAATGTATCTCGTTTGTATTCGGATTATCTCTTATTGTTTTCTCCATCAAACTGAGTATGGTGGCTGGTTTCTCTTGCTTAATGTTGAGGGAGCATCTCGAGGTGTTTGGGTCGGAGCAGCGCCTGCAGCACTCAAAAGTGAGCATCCCTCCACACTGACCAAACGAAGCAATGTGCTCTAAACGCCATCTCTTGAGCGATATCTCTCTCAAGGGGCAGAGTAGTGCAATGTAGTTTGCAGCAAATTGGACATTAACCATTCCTTCTTCTAGATCATTTGGTTCTACAATGCTAGCTGAAAATAGTGTAGCAGCTACAAAAAAAGATAAAAAGAAGCAATAAATACTGTTGCTCATGATAGTAGTAATAGCAATAGTGTAATACCTGGATCAACGATTTGTCGTAGAAGTGCTGCCCAATCCTTGAGCTCTCTCTGAGAATCTGTTGTAAAGTGGTAAGAGTTTTTACCAACTTTGAGTATCATGTAATATGAAGATCTGTCATCTGCAGGCTTTACCACTATAAGTGGCTGTGCCTCCTTGTCGAGGCATATGCTTCCCTTATAGCGAGTCTTGGACTCATCAAGGAATATGTCCATGCTTGCTTCGACTGAGGAATAGGTCCGGAGAACGCACCATCTCTTCTTTTTTCCACCCTGCAGCAAAAAGAGAAGCGCGTTATGTAAACAGGACAATAATGACAATAACAGCTATTTTTTATACAAGACTGCTGCTACTTACAAATCTAAAGAAGCTAGGCTTGTGAAGAAATCCCTCCTTGAGTATAGCGGGTCTCTGTGTCATCCCGTTCAACAGTGGCTGGACCCTGGTAGATTTCACAGCATACTTCTTCCTTAGGGATCGGCGGAGGCCGTTTGGGACATACTCGCTGCCAATGGCTCCTCCAGAAGACATGATTGCTAATGGACACGGGCAATTGCTGTTACTCTAGCAGCTACCTTGAAATGGAGACGCTGTAAAAATGTAGCTCAAATTTCTAATATGCAGCAACAGTACCCCTATGTTGAGCAAAATGTTTTTCTAGGAAGTTTTTATACGGCGCCGAAATTTACGTGTTGACCCCGCCCACCAAATCTGGTTACCAAGACAACGGACATTGAAATAACAAGAACATGAGTGGCCAATTTGATTTAGACTATGTTTCTCTCCCAATCTCAAATGAAGCAAATAAGCAACTTGAGGAAGGTGTCCAGCAGAAGAAGACAGAGATCAATGCCCTCCAACAGCAAATAGGAGAGCACAATGACCGTATTCACATTCTTTCAGAGCATTTGAAAAATGTGCAGCAAGAGCTCAATCTAACTCAAGTATGTGGCTGTGGCTGATTATTTTATTTTTGAATTGAATCACTGGTTGCCATAGGCTCTCTATGAGGCTAGGAGGAAAGACGTAGAGACTGAAAAACATTTAATACAAGTTGGTAAGTGGAAATCATATTTCATGCATAAAGAAACAGATGCTACATTTACTTATTGTTTTACTAGCTGACAGAGAAGAAGGGAGGCTTAAAGATGGCTATCGTGAGCTCCAGTCCAAACAAGAGAAGCTCTCTGAGCTCATGAATACTTACGAGAATAACCTCTTCAAGACAAACTCTGAACTTGAGAAGATAAGAAAACAAATGAATTGGGAGAAACAGGTACAGTATACATACCCACCTATCCTCTTGAATTATAGAGAACTGACTTACCCAGAAACAATAATGTTACATAGATAATAATTAAATGTGTACATTGTATGCGTAAACAGTCTTGGTGATCACACCAACTGAGCATCCACCGTACACACGCATTATTGGGTTGGATGAGTATCTCACATGATCCAACAAATACCTCCAATATTTGTCACATGTTTCAATCCGACCACCACACCTCATGGACGCTGATAAATCACTCCGGTGCACTGACCCTCATCCACTCATCAAATTAGTATAATTATTTTCACGTGAATCATCAAAACATTGTGATTATTCTTCACGCTAAAGTGACTCGTGTATTATTATACATATTACCATAATACCGTATAGCGGGTTTTTTCGAGGATGATAAATTTCGCGAATGACCTGTATCCGGAAGTTTGTCGAATTTATTTTCGTGAATTTCCACTAATCTGCGATCTTGTACCGTATTAAATTGATTTCAAGGAATTTAATTTCGCGAATCATGAAAAAATCGGCAAAATTCGTGAAATTTGTTATCCTCAAAAATTTCCCACTATTATGGTACATGTGCAAGGAAGACCACACTTTAATGTAGTCAGCATGTAGTTTAAATCTAACAGTTATTGTTGCTTTTAAAAGATGTACATGTGCATTTGTATTTCATGTAGACTCTTGAGGCGTGGCTAGAGGAGTCGGCAAGGAGAGACGAAGATGCTTCCACGATAGCTAAATATGCTCGCTCAGATGAGGCTAAAATAAAGGTATCTACATTACTCTTCAATAATCCAGCCATTACTCGTGAGCTAATAGGAATTGCTATTGAAATCTGAGGAGCTTAACATCTCGTATGTCAAAGCAAAGCATAGCCTCAACGTGGAGTCAATGGATACTGTAGCTGCTCAGGTAATTATTGATAATCCTGATTCATCTTCCTTGCTATAATCATGTTTAATTCAACACAGATCGAATTAGACAATACAGCCCAAGCTTTCCGCCAAGCGCACGATGAGAGACAGTCCCTGATCCTTCAATGGGAGCAAATTATTGAACAAATGAAGAGAAGAGACCAAGACATGGACCGGACTGCAACCGTAAGTCACCTGACCTGTCACGTGACACATTAATAATGATTGCTGTGTAGGAGCTGGCGAGACTAAAGGCAGAAATTAAAGTACTTGAGGGATCTGTCAATGAGAAGAAGGTTAGTGATGAAATCTGACAAAATTTGAATATTATTATTTTAGTAGTAGTACTACTCTGTACTGCGTGGGTTTAATTTAGGGAGTGGCACATATTAAATGATTATTGATTTAATTGGGTGTTTGGTGGGGAGTTATTGAATGTGTTATTGTCTAGCATTTAAAGCTAATCAGAAACCTATTCATGTCAAGTGCCCTGGAGCAACCCACATAATGCATGTACATGTAGCACTATAATACATAATTTGCAGACATTTTATTACATCGTCTGATTCATAGCTGCTCAAAAATTGGATTAAAGTCCCTGTACTATAGTACAGGGACTTTGGCCAAATTTCACCAAAAATTAAAAGGAGAGAATTCTTTATTTTTATGATTTTATCTAATACATATACATGTTTATATGTTGTGTTTCAAGTTTGAACTGATTTTGATTACATTTGGTTTTTTTACAAATTTTTTAAGTTGCTCCAAAATTGAGCCAAAGTCCCTGTACTATAGTACAGGGATTTTGGCAAAATTTCACCAAAAATGAAAAGTATAGAATTCTTCATTTTTATATTTTTTCCTGATACATATACATATTTTTATGTTGTGTTTCAAGTTTGAGCTGATTTCGATCACATTTGAATTTGTTACAAATTTTTAAAGTTCCTCAACAAAGCAATGTATGATATGTACTACTATTATTTTCATTATTATTTTATGTAGCAATTTCTTGAAGAAGAAAAGAATAATAACAAAGAAATGGAAAAGAAGGTCCACGGTGCTGAAGTACTCTCAGCTAAAACTCACAATGAATACCAAGAGAAAGAGAAGAACAAGCAGCAACTGAAAGATGAAGTAACTACAGAATCTGAAAAAGAGAGAGAGAGAGAGAGAGAGAGAGATAGGGGAAAGAAGAAAACAGTCAATTAAGGAATAAAGATACATGTACATGTCTGTTTGTACATGTACATGTACATGTACATGACAGTACATGTACATGTACATATATTAAATACTATATTTATAACTTTTCCATCAATTTTCATGTTATTGTTATTATTCTCCTAGTTGGAAACGTTAAAGTATTCCGTGGATCGAGCGGCAGCCGATCTTGAGAGCATGAGAGGGCAAAGCCATCGCATGACCAAAGAAATACAGGACAAGACCAATCGGTAAACTATAGTACTTGTCATAATAATAATAATATTGTTTAAAAGAGAGTGTGTATCCTCATTTTGATAAAAATTATTAAACTTTGTACTGTTTGGATTAGTATAATATAAGAATACTGTCTCTATTAAAAATAACAAAGACAAAACACTCCATGCAAACTATAGGATGTGCCACACTAGAATTGATCCCTATATGCAGTATATGTACATGTTAAGCTGAAATTATTGACTCATTGACTACAGTACATTGCTTTCTTTTCTTTTTTCTCCTTCAACAATAACTTAATTATAAGTAAATATAATGCAAGGATAATAAAATAATAATTTAAAGATATAATAAAACACTACAGGGCATTATACATAATTCATGCACTGTCTACATGTACATGTACCAAATGTATATAATGATATGAATCTACATGCTAGGTGTATAATGCTTGCAAAGTATTGTGTGA
This sequence comes from Amphimedon queenslandica, assembly GCF_000090795.2. Taxonomy (NCBI): domain Eukaryota; kingdom Metazoa; phylum Porifera; class Demospongiae; order Haplosclerida; family Niphatidae; genus Amphimedon; species Amphimedon queenslandica. Next base: position 474,674 of record NW_003546250.1, on the reverse strand, counting down.
GCGTAAACATTGGCTCATAGTAAACTAACAAGATTAATTCGTTATAATGTATGCATCAGTATAGTGTCAATTTCCCGTATTACATATTTGTCACCTTAAATTAACTTAAATTAACTTAAATTAAACCACATACTACAGACTGCAGCAGTAGAGTAGTAGCAAAAGATAATTATAATAACCATTAGCATCTTTATTTCTCAACCTACATGTACAATTTATACATGTACATGTATACCTCTATTTCTATAATACTACTACCAATAATGACAATTGCAATAGGCTGGACACTCTGCACCATCAGCTCCTGATAATGCAGGAAGAGCATAAAAGAGCAATACAGAAGACACTGAGTGCTGAGGACAGAGCTCAAAAGATGGACCAGTTACTGGCACAAGAGGAGGCCACTGTACAACAGCTAGAGAAAGAGTTAGCCGGGAAAAGGGAGAAGAAGTTTAAGCAGTCACAGCAACTTCAGGAAGTGAAGAGACGAAAGCAAAACATTGAAGCAGAGATACAAGTAAGGAAATAAAGGAAATACAGCGATACTAATACTAACCATAATAATCTCTTGCTGATTTTCTATAATAATAATAATAATAATAATGTTAATTTTTAGAGTGCAAAGGTTGCGTTGCGTAACTTATCATCAAACCAACGGAAAGTTGACGATGAAGCACTCAAGCAACAAGAACTCCTTTATATACAGGACTTCCAGCTCCAGCAGTTGGACCATAAGCTAAACAGATTGGAGGGAGAGAGGACTGAAGAAGAGAAGGCTCACCTTACTAAGAAAATGAAGGTAAAATATTGTACACATGTACGTGCATAAAAGGCCATTAAATTATATGTATTTGGGTTTACAGTAGTATTATCAAACATGTACATGTACCTGTACATTCATGTTTATTGTTCTATAGCAATTTAATGCATTCCCACAAATTTGATCTAAATGATTTGGAGCCCACAAATATTTAAAATTAATTAATCAACACAGTTCTTGCATGTACACACACTCCATGCTTGAGAGCTAGTGTACATGTACATGTAAGGCAATCCTGTGATCCTTCATTGTGTGGCATATAATAATATGACACGATGTGATATGACACTATGATATATGACAGGAATTAGAAGCTGATTGGGAGAGTCAGAGTCAGTCAGAGACACTGCTGAGCAGTCAACTGAAGAGACTTCAGGATGACCTGAGGAGAGCCTCACGTCAAATTGAAGTTAAGCAGAAAGAAAAGAACACACTACTGGGAAAAATAGGTAGTAATACTGTATATACTTGTGTATTATGTACACATGTACATGTATCACATGTCATGTTCTGTTGTTTTAGATGAGCTTAATCTTCACATTGACAGCACGCAGAGGGAACTGCGAAAGATGATAGCAGCTAAACAGGTAGAGAGAAAGAGAGAGAGGGAAGAGAATGCAATGATGTTTACCATAAAAGCTCATGTGAATGTGATCCGTTACTGTTTTATAGGATCTCATGGTAGACGAAAACATCATTAAACTCGAAGTGAAAAGGTTTCATATAATCACACACAAACATCAGACACTCTCTGTATCACAGTACATTGCCCTAATCAGTATTGGGCCAACAATACCTTGGCCATAAACTATGTCCTTTGTATTGAATGTCAAATATTTCATGAGTGTTTCCTTTTGCATTGTGTAGTGATTGTACCTGCTAATTGTAACTATGACAGTTAGTTTGTTGGGCAACATATCACAGTCTTCATTCTCTCTCTCTCTCTCTCTTTCTATCTCTGTAATTGTATCTATTCTCTTTTCTATATGTACATGTACATATACATTATACTCTATTCTCTCAATGTTTCCTTCAGATTAAGAGATGCTTTATTCAGTTGCTCTGATGATGTCGTTGGACTAGAGAAAGACAAGCAGCAGTTGATGACAGTCAGTTAAATTGATACAATTACAATTGATCTATTGCTAATGTACATGTACATACACTTGTAGGTAATGTTGGAGAGAAAGAAAGAGATAGCAGTTCACAAGGAAATGCTTAAAGTTCAGATCAAAACAAACGAAGGAGAAAGGCTCACATTTAGGTACATACATGTACATGTAATATAAATATTATACACATGTAGCAATGAAGTTCTACTTTATATTCTTCATTTCTTTCTGTACATTAATTTCCTTGTAGTACTGAGCTTCATGATCGCATTGCCAAGATCGATCGATTAAGAAAAAGATATGAAATACTTACAATATCAATGAACCCACCCGAAGGAGAGGAAGAACATTCACAAACGTACTACGTCATCAAAGTACCACAACTCTCCTCCAGTCATTGTACATCTACTTTAACTGTCTCTCTACTCTCTCTTATCTTAGGCAGCTCAAGAGCGCGAGGAGCTACAAAGAGAAGGTGACGACCTTGACGCTAAGATCAGGAAGGCAGAAAAAGAGATACAAGCTTTGGAGAACACTCTAGCTCTCATTAATTCAAAAAACAATAAATTTAGGAAAAGTCTTCAGACTTACGATCCATCAGGTGACCCATTCATACGCTGCATAATGAATTCAATTGTATAATAATTATTGTAAAGTGCATTTTTCCCAAGTGCTCATACAAGTATAGATTTAATTCACTATACACTGTACATATATAATGGTATACTTGTGTATAGTGGACAGTAATGAATGATAATTGGTTTTTAGGGGAGGATTCCCTCGAATTAGAGACATTAGAGGGACAATTCAAAGCATCTGCTGACAAGTATAGGCACAAAAGGAAACAATTACGTCAACTTGAAAGTGACATCCAAGTACATACAAACACTGTCATTACCTGTAGCTATAAACTCTCTATCTCTCTCTCTTTTTTGATGCAGTCATTGAATAATGCTCTGTCCCTGATCACTGCTGAACATGATAACTGTAACAACTCACTCCAAGACACTAAAGTACAGTAACAGCTACACACACACACACACACACACACACACGCTTTGTACACATGTACTAGCTGTATATAGATGTATGTAATAGATATTACTTTACTGGTTTTATGTACATGTGCTTGTAGGATATGCTGGCTCAATATACTAAAGAATATGAAGATACTAAAGTTAAATTAGACAGAGCAAACAAGCAAGTGAGTTGTTATATCATGAACATGAGTACGGACTCTTCCCTTCTTATTCTATAGTGTACAGTGTACACTTCTACTTGTATTAAGAATATGATATGTACATGTACATGTACTTATTTTGGTGCTCTTGAAATACTATAACTTCTACTATTATTATTATTATTATTATTATTTTTCTGTATAGTCTATAAAACTGGCAAAGGAAATAAGACTAAAGAAGAACACGACTGATAAAACTGATGTTGAGGTACTAGTTTACTGTACTAGCAGTACCATTATATCCTATTAGCATAATGTGTGCACACAGCCCATTGAAGTCTAGACTAATCAATAATAATAAGGTGTTTTTGAATAGTGCTAGAGGAGTAGTGTCTGTAAACACACATGTCTAACATAGACTCATTAATAGCTCAAATGTATTTGGCACATGAACATTAAAGCAACTTTGGATGTCAATTTTTACAGTCTTCCTCACGCAGCCTATGCGTGCTAATAACATTCATACCTTATGTATCAGAGAGTGTAATAAAAATTGGGTGTGATTTTTGAGTCATTTTTTATAAAAAAAGCATGGACTATAGTACAGGGAAATTTTTAGATTTTGGTTCATTTTTAAAATGGCCGTAACTTTAAAAATTTAAGTCAGAATCAGCTCAAACTGTCTACATTGCATAAAGACATCAATATGTATCAGAGTAATAAAAATTGGGAGTGATTTCGGACCATAACTCAAAAACATTTAGTCTGAATCAGCTCAAAATGCACATACATGTACAGACTTACCTGTAGCTTATGATTACATGTATTTCTCATAATGTACATGTACATGTACATGTATATTTATGTAGGAGGATATAGAGTTGAGAGAATTGCGTGACTTCAACACATCAGTGTTCCACCAGTTGGGCACTATAGCAGCTAGTGACTCTAACCTTGCTGACACTATACACCTACTCCTATCACAAGTAAAACAACATACATACATGCACATACAGTACACCTACAGTACATGCATACACCTAACTGATGTACATATACATGTATTTACATGTACATGTACATTTGATTAGGTTGGTCTTCCTCCTCCTCCTCCTCCTACTGGTATTAAAGCAAGTTCTCTACCTTCATCTGCTCGTAGTTCAACCAGCCAGCTGAGCACATCAAGGTATGTAATTATTATGATATAAACATTATTTTATTCTTTTTTAAAGTTTTATCGTTAATAATTCATTTATGTCAATTTTTAAAATTTGAAAAACAACTAAATTTTGCACCTTGCAAAATAAATATTTTCTTTTTATTTTTTTTCTACTACTACTAGCACAAGTTCCCGTCAATCCACCCCCAGACAATCACTGCAGTACAAACCAATTGATATCATTTTGACTGGTCAATCCACTCCACCTCGTGATGGAAGGACCACACCACAGGAGAGCTCTTCCCCCAGAAGCAGCATTAGCTCGTCAGGCAGCAAAGGAAGCAGTAGAAGACACTCAAAACCACCATCACCACTTGCTTCACCTCACAGCAGCACAGGGAGTGCCTCTAGACCTGCCAGTAGCTTAGATTTAACTATCAGACCCACATGAACTGCTTGAAGACTTATACATGTACATACTCACTGAGTTCTTTACTTATTGATTAATCAAAATGAACAAAAGATGAGATTGGAGTTGACGGTGTAATATCACATTTAATCAATATAGTATTTTTTGAAATACCATTCAATAGCAACACAGAATGAAATTAAAAAATAAGTAATTCTTTTAAGTTATGTACATTATTAATATTCTGTTAGTGTTAAACAGTGTAGCTCCCTGTACCATTGAACCAGCTGTTCCTCAAACACTAAACTCTTGTCGATGAGGTGCCAGCACTTTGAGCGAAGGTGAGTCCAAGACGACTCAAAGTTCATCTCGAGAGTCTTCATGAGGTACGCTAGTATCACTGAAGCAGAGCGAGAGCGTCCATGAACAAAAACAAGGACACGCCCATTTTCTGAAACAGCCTTGTCAATGAAAGAGCACGAAGCTTCCCAGCATGGTAACATGTTTTCGTCATTTTTGTCTTTCACTGGACACTTTAATACATGAACCTAAAATAAAAGAAGAAATATTAAAATAAAATAATTTTGACAATTATTAATTCCAGGTGTACATTTTTCAATTCCTCCATATCGATATCTTGATGCTCCGATATGATCACATGACTCATTCCCATCTTTGAAAGGGCGTGGCTTGACATTGGTACAACCCTTGATCCCATGAAGACGTTCTTCGTGATTTGATGAGGCAGGGGGAACATCTCCTCAAACCTGACACGCCCACAAAGGAAAGGATACTCCGATGCAAACGAGTCATACGTACAATCAAGGAGCCATATCTCCTTCACTTTATCTATTACCGTTAGACAAAATTCCTCAAATGGATCAAACGTCTCTTCACTTTCCTTTGCCTCTTTCTCTCTGACTGATGAAACTTCATGTGAGTACACGGAGACTCGGGATCTTTGGTTTTTCAAGAGGGTTAACTTATCGGCAAGCCAGTGGGTGTGTCTTAGCTCACTCTCTGCTCTGTCCCCATACAGGACTAGAGGGTTGGGGTTCTCTGGTCTATAAAATTGAGATGAATAGTCTCTAGCAAAGGCCACTAATGAGGCTTCTCTCTCCTCTTCACTCCTGGAAGATGCTGCTGTATCGTGAGGGTACGAGACAGCAGTTGCAATGTGTCCTCTTTCATAGTCTTCAAGAGGCCGAGTATCAATAACGAGATAGTGCTCGTACAGAGGAAGGTTGAAGATATCTATTGGGGAGGCTGGCTTCAGCAATGAACTGCTGCTTGCAGCCATTTTTAGGTGGGGCTCTTGTTACTCCCCGCCCTGATTTTTGCAGTCTTTTTTTGCTACCTGTGCGCGTGCATGAGTAGCAGTTTACAGCAGTCAGCAGCAGTTGTATTTAAGATGCAAAGAGATTACTTTTATAATAATACTTATCAATTATTCTTTATTTTACAATAATAATAATTAAAAATGATGTCAAGATGGAAGATAAAGTCCATGCTGTTATTATTATCATTATTTTCGAACTTTCTGCTTAGATATACGCCAGGCATTGGCTTCTTCATATCTAAGGAGAGAGAGAGAGAGAGTAAGGTAGCTTATCGATAAAATAAAAACATCAGATGAAAGCTAACCTGTTGTACAATGGCTCCACTTTCTCTTGTTTCTTCCTCTTGCTCAGTTTCGTTGGGTCAGAGAACTTGAAATAAGCAGGAGCAAACTCTACCAGCCATTTTGGATCAATGGCAGTTGTTTCTCTCATGTACTCTTTAGTGGTCAGAATCAGCTCATGATATATCACCCTAAGAATAGGGAACATAGAGATACTGTATATTCACTTCAAATGGCTGTAACTCAAAAAAAATAAAGTCGGAATCAGCTCAAACTTTCTACACAGCATAAGTACATCAATATGTATCAGAAAATGTAATAAAAATTGGGGGTGATTCTGGAGCCATTTTTTGGAAAAAACCATGGGCTATAGTACTGGGAACTTTTCAGAAATTGGCTCATTTTTTAAAATGGCCGTAACTCAAAAAGTTTTAGTCGGAATCACCTCAAACTTTCTACACAGCATAAGGACATCAATATGTATCAGAAAATGTAATAAAAATTGGGGATGATTTCGGGGCCATTTTTTGGAAAAAAGCATGGGCTATAGTACAGAGAATTTTTCGGAAATTGGCTCATTTTTTAAAATGGCCGTAACTCAAAAAGTTTTAGTCGGAATCACCTCAAACTTTCTACACAGCATAAGGACATCAATATGTATCAGAAAATGTAATAAAAATTGGGGATGATTCCGGGGCCATTTTTTGGAAAAAAGCATGGGCTATAGTACAGGGAATTTTTCGGAAATTGGGCTTATTTTTAAAAATGGCCATAACTCGAAAAAATTAAGTCGGAATCACCTCAAACTTTCTACACAGCATAAGTACATCAATATGTATCAGAAAATGGAATAAAAATTGGAGGTGATTTCGGGGCCATTTTTCGGGAAAAATCATGGGCTATAGTACAGGGAATTTTTCGGAAATTGGCTTATTTTTAAAAATGGCTATAACTTGAAAAGTTTTAGTCGGAATCACCTCAAACTTTCTACACAGCATAAGTACATCAATATGTACTAGAACGTCTCTACATCTTATTAATGTCCCTACCAGTCTGGCTGTCTGTTAAATAAAGCACTTGATGGATGAATGTACACTGTCTGGTTGTCAGTAATAGTCTTGTAGCCTTCTTGTGGATCCTGAAAAAATTGCAATAATAAAATATAAAATAAAATAAAAGCACTATCATTATAAATGTACTACCTTTCTTGCAGCGTTTCTAAAAAAACCCGAAGCAATTGCTTTCTGAACACGTGAGACATTCTTTCCACAAGACACTACGTCTAACTTGTGCCTACAAAATAAAAACTGAAATTTGGGCGCACATGTTCATGTTTTTCTCCACCTGTCCATCATTCCTAGCATTTGCTTCCGGACATCCTGAGCTCTCCGAAGAGTCCTCGCTTGTATGAAGTTCTCGAAGCACCAGGCGTTAGAAAACTTGTTGTTCTTCCAAGCATTGTAGACAGAGAGTAGTGTCAAGTGATCTCCTTCAGGCTGATTGAACTTTGCTTTCCTTTGGTCGGCTATTGCTTGCTTATCCTAAAGTGTATTTGTAAAAAAATATTTATTGCAATAAAAATATCATGAAAACATCATAAAAATGTATCAAAAATATCATAAAATTAATAATGTTGTTAATATGCTATGCTATACCTTAGGCCTATAGAAGACATTCTGTACTGAGAGCATGGAGACTATGGTAAGGATCTCCTCAGAGCAGCCAAGATGAACAGATTGGATCAGCATCTTTGACAACTGAGGCTCCAGTGGGAACTCTGCCATCTACACCATGAAGGACAGATAGTTCATGAGCTGTACATGTACATATACTGCATCAAATTTATGGTAGACATGCAGTACTTACCCTTCTTCCCAATCTGGTGAGGAGTCCTTCATCATCAAGAGCACTGAGTGAGTGTAACTGCTCCATAGCAGCAATCATTGTCTGAGTAGAAAATAAACCATAATATACATGCATGTGTTATTATTATTATTATTATTATTATTATTATTATTATTATTGTTATTATTATTATTATTACATGTATTATTTCTTGTTACCTCCATTGGGGGTGGGTCCATGAAATCAAATGACAGTAGATCATTGATACCCATTGCCTTTAAACTGATGACAGTGCCAGCAAGATTAGTCCGCTGTATCTCTGGGACTGCAGTGGGTAACATCTCATCGCGATAGGCTCTCTCTGTATAAAGCCTGTTGTGTACAGGGAAATAATTATATGTAAATAAATAATAATATATTTTAATATAAATAATAAAAATTTTGCAAAAAAATTTTAAACTAAGTGCCGGTGAATTTGCAAAAAATGATTATTATTGGTAACTATTGACAAAAATTTTTGGCCACAACAATTACTAGATATAATAAATAAATAAATAAAACAAATAAATAACAAATAAATAAATACATTTTTACATGCACGCGTTTACCTGTAACATTTCCCTGGGCCAGTTCGTCCAGCCCTCCCTGCCCTCTGCTTGGCCTGAGCCTGCGATATCGGAGTAACCACCAAAGCATCCAATCCACTCTTCCCATTGTAGACCTTCTGCTTAACAAACCCTGGATCAACAACATAATAGATACCATCTATTGTCAGGGATGTCTCCGCTATATTTGTAGCTATTACTACCTAGGGAAGTGTTAGAGGTGTGGTCAAAGGTGTGGCTTACTTTACGACTCCCGGGTGGGGCCGGTTCGAATATTCGAGTTTGCATTTCGCTTGGGAGGGCGCTATAAACTGGGAGGATTATAAGCTCTGGAACCTGGCAATAAAATGATAATAATTATAAAAAATTAAATAAAGAAATTTTCAAATAAAAATGTAACAAGTCATGTACATGTACATGCACACGGACTCTTACCTCAGGTCCGAGAGATTTCATTCTCTCGTACAATATCTCGCAGGCCGTGTCGATCTCTTCCTGTCCCGTGAGGAAGAGGAGTATGTCACCAGGTGGCTCCGTGAGGTGAATCTGCATCACTGCTATGAGAGATGCATCAAGATAGTCACTCTCGGGCTCCTTTGTGTATAACACATCTACCGGATAGGTACGACCAGGTATTGTGAATATAGGCTGAGAGAGAGAGGGGAGGGAGAGAGGAAATATTATGCACATGTACATGTAGGTAGGTACATGTATATAGGTATGCATGTATATGTACAGTATCAGAAAATATTATAAAAATGGAGAATTTCTTCAGAGCCATTTTTGACAAATATCCTGTGATCATTAACCAGAGTTTGGAGGAACTTCAACTTACAGCTTCAAAGAAATAAGAAGAGAACTTGACAGCGTCTAATGTAGCAGACGTGACAATTAACTTCAAATCAAGTCTCTTCTTAACAGCCTACATGTGTAAATGACACAAAATAAAATAATAAAATAACAATATTATTATTATCATCATCATCATCATCATTACTTTCTTAAGGAGTCCAAACAGGACGTCGGTGTGTATGGTTCTTTCATGAGCTTCGTCCAACATGATAATGGAATACTGTTTGAGGTCAGAGTCAATGAGACACTCCCTCAGTAACATCCCATCAGTCATGTACTTGATAATGGTCTCCTGACTGGTGCAGTCCTCAAAACGAATAGTGTAACCAACCTAATTAATGAGAGGGCGGGGTCAAAGGAAAAAGGGAGGGGCCAGGAAAGAAGAGGAGAGTACATAAAGAGAAATAAAAATTATAATATTACTTCTTGTCCAAGACGACAACCGAATTCCTCCGAGACTCTCTTAGAAACTGACATGGCCGCCACACGACGTGGCTGTGTACAACCAATCTTTCCGCTGACACAGAAACCAACCTCAGCCAAGTACTGGGTGATCTGTGTCGTCTTTCCTGAGCCTGTCTCACCAATAACAATCAGTATCTGATTCTTCCTAACAGCCTGTGATTATAATTTTTACTTCAAGTCAATGGTTTGAAGGTTTAGTCTCACTTCAACTAGTTCATCCTTTAGTTTGTAAATCGGTAGGGACTGTCTCTGCTCCAGTAGAGAGAGCTGGGTCTTCTTACCGTAGGATGCCTTCACTCCACCAAACGATACTCTCTTCCACTCGGGAAGCTCTGGAGGAGCTACCATCTGTTTGAAATCGTTTGCCAAATAACGCTCTAAAATAAAAAAAATAGATTCAAGGATGTGCGTATTATAGCATGCAATAGCTTAAGCCACACCTCCAGTCCCTCCCCCTGGTACTGGATCAATCCAAGTCTTTCCGATGTCTCGTGGAACATTATCCATTTCAGCTTCTCTCTGGGCCTGTCTCACCTCTCGTCTCTCCTTAGAGAGGGCGCTCTGGGTCTGAGCAGCTCGCTGTAAACTCCCGTCAGGGTTCTGAAAAAAAAACAAGTATGTATATATGTACAAAATGAGAAGTTTACCATAAAATTATTATTATTTTTATTATGTGATGAAACCATGCAGGTTCTATGCTTTAAGATTATCCCTTACTTTGACGATCTTTACTGGCGAATGACTGACGGAATATTTCGTTTGACCCCTGAGGAACCAAGGTTCTTCGTCAACTAGTTCAATTTCAATATCTTCATCAGAACCCTCGTCATCGTCAGGCAATATACCAGTCTCCTCGTCAAATCCAGGGTAATCGGATTTCTCTAACACACCAGCCGCTATTAGCTACAAATTATAAGATGCAACGTTTAAAATTTTATAATTGCTTAATTCGAACTTGTTTTATTTCCCATTTCTCTGGAGAGGTCATTCTAGTCGTTCCTCTCTTCCCTTTTCCCTCCTCCTCCATTACAGAGCCTGGCCTCATGTTGCTTGGTCGATCAGGATTCCTGGCAGAAGCCCCACCCTCATCCTCGCTCGTCAACAAGAGCCGATTAACAGAATAATTAAGATCCCTCCCAGTCTCCTGATCAACGTCCTAAAATATACTAATAATAACCAGGACTATCCAAGAATATCCTAGAATATACTAGAATATCCTAGAATATACTAAAATATCCTAGAATATACAGTTACCTTTATTGAGAGGCTCATCTTGTTCCCGGTGATTGAAAGGACTTTGACTTTAACTTTCTGACCTCGTTTGACGACGTCACTCACTTCTCTGACACGCCCCTCCTGCCGTAACTATAGCAACAACAAAAACGACAATCGCTAGATGTACATGTACACATGTATTTCTTACCTGTGATACATGAACCAGTCCTTCATGTCTACCTCTTACTCCCTCCAACTGGACAAAGCATCCAAACTGCATTATACTACTAACCTTCCCATCGTATATCTGACAGAAAAATACAAATAAACAAATAAATAAACAAACAAACAAACAAACAAATAAATAAATACCTACCTGAGATACTTCAGGTTGAGACGGTTTCTCGATTCTCGTTCTCTTGTCCCAGCGATCAGAGCGAGGGGAACGTGACCTTGAACGTCTTCTATCCCTGTCCCTCTCCCTCTGGCGGTGGTGACGTCTATCAGGACTTGTTGATTTTGAGCGGGACCTCCTCCTCCTGTCGTGATGTCTCCTACTTGATGATGATGATGACTTTTTCTCTCCTTCTCTATCTCTCTTTTCTTCTGCTCCCTCATCAATTGACGGATTCATAAGAGCTTCAAGCTAAAAGTAAAAATGTATTAAGTACATCTACACGTAATTTAATACTTTTCAAACAAACATACATGTATGTACAATGTACATTGTACATGCACTAAATACATTTGTGCATGTATATATCAGAAAAATGCTAAAGGTTAAAGCACAGTATGGTACATGTGGTTATGACGTACATTGTACATTGTAGTACATGTTATAGTATCTTTTATTATAAATCTATAATTCTTCTTTTCTTACTTCGTTCATTGCAGCCATGGCCGAGTCCTTCTCTTCTTTGGTCATGACAGGATCCTCCACTGGCCCATCCGGTATACACAGGCCAGGAAACCTCTTTCTCTTTTGCTTCTCCTCAGGATTTAAAGGTTCCGCCTGATCCTCTCCTCCTCTCTCCTCCTCCCCCTCCTTCAGTTTCTTCTTCTTCCCATCTATCAATATTACTCAATTCATATTGTATAATCATAAGGGGGCATGCGACTAAATTCAAGAGGGCATCGCACCCCGGCCCCTTGCCCCCCAAAAGAAATGTACATGATATCACAGAATTATATCATTTTATACAAAGTACATGTGGTACCTGGTTTTGGTGGTCTCATAGTTTGGATGATACGTAGCAAGTTGGAGACAAAACTTTCCTATAAATTAACAAAGAAAATACATGTACTGTACATGGAAAAGAATCCATTACCGAGAATTCAGCTCCATTTTTTAAAAGCGCTTTCTTAAACTTTGGCAAAGTGCTGTGCTTGTCGGCCAAATTAATGATGAATTCAGCTAAAAGTAACAAATAATGTAAATATTGATATCATTTTACTCACTTTTTCTACTTACCTAAGTCTTTGTCATTGAGGCCAAGATGGTTGTCAAGTTCTGTACACACTTTAGAGACCAGAGACAAATACTCCAGCCGATCCAGTTCCTCTGACATTGTCAAAAACAGTGAGCAAGTATGCAGTGCTAATGTCAAACACAAAGCAAGTTATGAAGGGGTTAAAATAAGCTCACTAATGAAGCACGTGTTTAACGTAAACGGAATCGAGTCTTCTCCGAATATTCTACGTATACTTCAAACACGTGGTATCAAGATGGCGATTTCTTTAGAATATTGCTCTGTTAGCTGCAACAGGACGCCACACGCCATTAACTGGGAGCCATCGGGAGATAGACTAGCCTTTGCTACCGATAAATCCATAGCAATAGCTGAAACTATACAGGTAGGCTGATACTTGATCACGTGAGCTTTAACCCCACCCACCCCCATAGGGAGGGACATTGTATGTTAAGCATACACTACATGGTCACAATGAGAAGGTGAATTGTGTACGGTGGGTAGCAGGCAGAGGTGGGCGTGTTGATACGATCACTCGTGAGTTAATATCAGGATCAGTGGATAAGACAATCAGAGTTTGGAGGGAGAGCAATAACGAGGTGAAGTATCAATTAATTATCTATTATAGCCACACCTCTTTTAATTAATTAATTAAGTTTTATTGTTTTACAGTTAAAAATTTTCCTTTAAAAATTATGTATTTTTGTTAATATTTTATCTTGTTCATAGTTTGAATGTATTGATGTCCTAACGTCACACACTGATGCAGTGACATGTCTAACTGTTGATCGGACTCATAAAGGAGTGTGGGTTTTTTCAACCGGCTCTGACTCCAACGTAATGGTCTGGCTACGATCTCGTGACGAAGGTTTTGTTCTATGATCAATGATCATGTGACTTGCATGTGATTTTATTTAGATAAGTTTTCACTCTGTCAAACTATTTCATTTGGTCGTGGGTTTGTTTTTTCTCTGGACTCTTACCAGCTGCCCGGGGCCAGTACCAGTATGTAAACATTCATTACTTTATCTCCACAATGTCTCCTCTTCTCAGATCTACTGCTAGCTTGTGGAGGAGACGATGGAAAGATTAGCTGCTTTGCTCAAGAAAATGACAAAGTATTCTTTACTTATAATTTTAAAATTTTTTCTCCTTTACTGTTCCCCTTCATTCTCCTTCATTCTTTCTCTTTTAGTTTATTAAAGTTATTACACTCTCAGGTCATACTGACTGGATAAGAGATGTCTCCATCACAGAAGATGGTCAGTAGTGCTATTATATTATTATTTTCCAGGAATTAAACATTTAATTTCAGCTAGTGACGTATTGATAGCTTCCTCATCTCAAGACACGTACATTAGACTATGGAGACTGAAAGAAGAAGATCATGAGACTCAGTCAGGCAATGGAGAGAAACTCTCTCTTAAAGGAAACAAGTTTAAAATACACATGGACAGCAGCTGCAAGAGCTCTACCGATGGGAACACTACTAGTACTGAGTCTAGTTCTGGTAGAGTTGGCTGTTATTCCGTGACACTGGAAGCTGTTCTGTGTGGCCATGATGACTGGGTGTACTCCTGTCGCTGGTCTCCAGCTGCATATCCCAGTGAACCGCTCTCACTATTATCGGCATCAATGGATAAAACAATGATACTCTGGAGGGTGTGTCCAGATAGTGGGGTGTGGCTTGAGCAGGTTAGTTTATTGTTATTATTTTTTTTAATTATTTTTATTAGGTGAGATTAGGTGATGTGGGTGGTAATTCATTGGGTCTCTACGGGGGAATATTTGGCAAGGGGTCTGATACAGTCCTGGCTCACGGCTACCAAGGCTCACTGCATCTCTGGAGGAGAGTCCAATCAAGAGATGGCGGGACAACTGAGCTATGGCAGCCACTGGCTTCTCCTAGTGGCCACTTTGGATCAGTCGAAGTACCTTTTAATTTATTTTTATAAATTTTGTGTTATTTTGTTTTCTTGTTAAGGATTGCTGCTGGGACCCTGAGGGTAGGTACCTTTTATCTGTTGGAAGTGATCAAAGCACTCGTCTCCATGCCCCCTGGAGGAGGGGGAGGAGAGAGGATAAAGATGAAGTCTCCAGTTGGCATGAGTTGGCTAGGCCTCAGATTCATGGCTACGATATGACCTGTATAACTTCTCTATCTCCGCTATTGATTGCTACTGGGGCTGATGAAAAGGTCCTCATATAATATGTACATGTACATTGAGTCATTGGTTGCTTTATATGATTATTTTTACATGCAGTAATGTCCATCATTGTTCTATAATAGTGTATTGATTATTGTTATTGTCAAACTTTCACTTTTAGCATAGGATAGGGCCAATATAATTGCTCATAACTTGATAATTTGAGCTCAGAATCAGCTCAAACTTTCTACAGAGCATAAGGACATCAATATGTATCAGAAAATATGATAAAAATTGGGGGTGATTTTGGAGCCATTTTTCGGAAAAAAACCATGGGCTATAGTACAGGGTCACAGGCCAAATTTCACCAAAATTGAAAAGTAGAGAATTCTTCATTTTAATAATTTTTCTGATACATATACATGTTCTTATGTTGTGTAGAAAGTTTGAGCTGATTCCAATCATGTTTGGATTTTTTATGAATTTTTAAAGGTGCTTCAAAATCGGGCTAAAGTCCCTGTGCTATATAATAGTACAGGGACTTTTGTAGAAAGTTTGAGCTGATTTTATTATGGTTATTTTAGAAATTAATACACAAAGTAAATGCAATTCTGTAGCCTATAATCCTACCTGCTGTTTCTATTTTAAAGGTTTTGCGTGTTTTTGCTGCTCCCCGGAACTTCATAGATAACCTCTCTCGTGTGTCTGGTGTCACAGTGAAGGACAGTGGGACGAGGGTAGGAGGGGACGTACCCCTGGGGGCTAGTATCCCTGCACTTGGTCTCTCCAACAAAGCTGTATTTACAAGTATTAGCGGCCCCAATGTAACATGAAATATTAATTTTCTCTTTTTTATTTCACAGCTGCTAGTTATGATAAAAATGAAACTGATTTGGCATCAGCTAAGAACAGCTTCTCTAGCGAAGTTCCTGTCTTCTCCGATATTGAGCTGTCAGGTACTCAATAACAAGATGACGCTATCAAGAAATACTCCTGATAAAACATAATTATATATACTAGTATACTCTAGAGCACACACATTATACCATGTATAGCCTGATTGATGAGTAGATATACAGTACATGTACGTGGAAGGATTCATTTACTATACTAAATGTGGTTTCTTGTTTTGTAGTTTTAATTTATTATCATCACATTGATCTATTGCTTGTAGTATGTACTGATAATAAATTAATGATCTACTTACTGTGTATTTTACATTAATAATAATTATTTTATTTGCTGTTTAGGTCCTCCAATTGAAGAACATTTACTACAAAACACTCTTTGGCCTGAGACACAAAAATTGTGAGTAATAGAATTCATTACAAAGAGACTGTTATTTTGATCATATTACAGGTATGGACATAGTTATGAGCTTTACTCTATTGCCAGTAATGGTAGATACATTGCTTCAGCTTGTAAGGTAATACAGAGAGAGAGGGGGAGGGAGGAAAAGAAAGGGAGAAGGAAATGAGAGGGAGGGAGAGCAAAAAAAGAATATAATGAAAGAGGTAGAAAGGATACATTAGTAAAATAATAATAATTATTATTATTATAATGATAATGTAATTTCTTTCCTAAAGGCCAGTCAGGCTGAGTATGCCTCAATTCGAATATGGGATTCCTTATCCTGGATGCAAGTGGCTCTTCTAACGAAGCACTCACTAACAGTGACTCAGTTGTCTTTCTCTCATTCAGGGAATAGACTATTGGCAGTCTCACGTGATAGACTGTGGAGTCTATGGCAGTTTGACACATTATCAGATGGCAAGTGTCACTATTAAATTTATTGGCCTAGCCATGCTTTGTGTTACAAGGACTAGGGTACTGTCTGTCATTCATTCTGCTTGTTATCTTTTATCTTTGAGATTGTGTGCTCAAGTTTTCTTTTTAGTTAGAAAAAAATTGATATTACTGCTGCTGCTTTTAGCTGCAGGAGAGAGAGCAAGAACCTTTTCACTTTATTCTTTTATCTTTTAATTTTTAAATAAAAAAGGGTGTGTATATGAGGCTCTTCTTTTTATGTATTCTGATTATAAAAAAAGAAAAAAAAGAAAAAAAATTGGCGTGTGTGTATGTGTGTGTATGAGGCTCTGTATGTATATGTTACTATTTAAGTACATGTAAAGGCTCTGTATGTATATTACTAGTAAGTATGAGGCTTCATGTATGTATCACAATTGCATGATAAGCTCTACAGATCTATACAGTACCAATGGCACTCCCCCATGGACTACCAGTACTCATAGCGTGCACTCTATGAGGAATGGTAGCCAATGGAAGAGTGTCACCAGCACTGTACAAACCTGTAATGTAGTCTGAAGCTGTGT